>NC_057807.1:696175522-696185721 GCF_018294505.1 Triticum aestivum
TCACGAAATTTTTAAGAAAATCATATAGCAAGTAAAACGAAAATGTCCTAATAAATGTAATACTGTATTTAAGAAAATATCTTTAATATATCAAAAAAAGTCCATCGTTTGTTAAAAATGGTCATCATATATTGAATAATGTACATTTTGCAATTGAAAATGGCATGGGTAATGTTCTTTTTTAAATCAAAAAGAAAATAAAGAAAAATCTAATGAAAATAAAGAAAGAGAATAATGTGAAAATAGAAAAAAAAAGAAAAAGGGGAAATAGGGAAAGGACAAAATAATAGAAATAAATCAAGGAGAAAATGAAAAACAATAGAAGAAATAAGACACAAAAGCCTCGCAAAAAAATAGGGGGTAGGGGGTAACCAAGAAAAGAGACGCATGTTGCATTAACTGGAAAGGAAGCCGCCCAATCGTGTGCGCTTATCGGGTCATGACCCTTCTAAGGTGTTCCGCTAGTGAGCGCTAGCTAATGTTCGGTACAAACAATATATATCATTCGCCCCACTTCCAGCGCATTTATTTTGCACATTCCTCAAGAAGTGGATCATCTAGAACATGTTCTTTTATCGTTCAAAACTGGACCAGGAGGTACCATCTACAAAACAAAATATGCAAACGCTAAGCAACGCGTTTATGTGGAGTAAATCAATCCAAAAAAGAAATACTTCCAATGTGGCCGTCATCCGTCTACAATTGACCCAGGATCCACCTAACGTAGACTAACTAGACATTTAGCATCACTGCTAGTCGACTTGCCCACCCGGTAAGCAACCCCTTACTAATGAAATCACCATACGACCATGTATCTTATACCCGGCTCCCGACCTCCTTTGCCACAAGGTCCAAAGCCGATTTGTTAGCCTTGTCAAGTAAACCTGATGCTGTGCATGTTCATGTTCGACATGAACCCTACAGTTCAAACAAATCTAGCAGCAACACAATTTCGTGATCCCACTGCTAGATGTACAAGACATGCACATGTTTAACATCCGAGATGGAAAAACATGCTTGATATTAATGAGGAATGTTTATACCATTTAATATGCACAGAAAAAGAAGCAATATCATATGGGTATTTAGTTAAATAGTATGGCTCCTTCATGAAGATTCATCCAAGCAGGTTCCGACTCCGCTAGGCCATGAAAAATAAGTCCGGTCTACGCTTGCTCATGTGCAACATTTTCTTCTCATCTGATTGCCCATGCATATATGTCCATGTTGCAAATAATCTTGATTAGATTTTTCTAGAGTTAATAATTTTAGTTAGATGGTACTTGACCTAGACGGTGCTATGCATCACCTATAGCAAGCAACACAGTCACTACCATTCGCAGCTATGCCCATCTCGCGACTATAATCCCTCATGTCCCTCACCAAATGCTCACCTTTCACCCACAAACCCCTCATGGTCGGTTATCCCGGTGGACATAATCTTTGTTGTGATTTTACGGTGTTTTTGCCCTTATCAGTCCTTTGTATATATTTTTACTTGGTTCTTTTCCTTTTTCTCCTCTTATATTAATTTTATCACAATATATAGAAAATATTTTTGTTCAATTTTTCTTTTTGCGCATTTTACAAACTAGTTTGTCTAAAAGAAAATTTGCTTACTCATTCGAGAATATCTAATACAACTGAAAAAGTTTTTTACTATTCTACATAAAGTGTTTTGTACGATCAAAACCGATTGACCTATTTATAAAAATATTCATTTAGTTTCTTAAAAAATCATTTATTTAGAAAAGAAATTTCATGAATTTACAAATAGTGTTCATTTATTTTCGGAAATGTCCATATATTATTGAACTGGCCATGATTTTAAGCAGATATTCACATAATTTTCAAAAAAACATATATGTAATAAACTATGCTTGAAAATATTAACCGTATTTCGGAAAATAGCCATCACATATCAAAAATATTCATTGTGTGTTAAAAAGTATTCATCATGTGTTTAAAATACGTAAATTATGTGATACAAATTTCATGTGTAATGTTTATTTTCTAAATAAAAAAGGGAAATAAGTGAAAATAAAAAATAAAGGACGAGGAAATAGTAAAAAAAGGAAAATAAGAAGAAAAAAATGGGAAATAAAGAAAATGCAAAACTAATAAAAATAAATCAAGAAAAAAATAGCATGCAAAAAACAGAAGAAACCAGACACAAAAAACCCGCTAAAAACAAGGAACTTTATGCAATTATAAACAAAAAATAAGGGAGGAAAAGGAACAAGAAATCTAGTGTTGCATGAACCAGAAAGTAACCAGTTCGCCTGCTGTGCTTATCAGGTCATAGCGGCTCTCAGTTGTTCTACAGGTGTGTGCTAGCTATTGATCGGTACAAGCAATATAGCATTTGGCTACTGATTAAAAAATGTTAAAGAAAGACATATTTGGCCTAAAAATCATATAAAAAGTTAGTTATTGGCCAACCTTCGCCTAAAAACATGGATCTGCTGCTATATTATTTAGCTAGAAATGGCTATTGATTCAATCTCTCTATTCTTAAGAATGAAATAAATACTTGACGAACTAGAAATTAGATAATGATATCAGCGTATTTTGATGCAAGCTAGTAGGTAGAGTAATTTAGATGTTAAATACACAATGTATCAAGTAACAAAAATTAACTTGAAAATATTATCTTGTATTTAAGAAAATAATCATCATATATCAAAAGGAGTTTATTTTGTTTTTATAAAATAGTCAACGTGTATTTATGAAATGTACATTCTGTGATTTAAAATTCATGTCTAATGATCATTTTACAAATAAGGAGATAAATTTAAAAGAAATGAAAGGAAGAGAGAAGGCATAGAAAGAAGAACAAAAAAAGAAAATTGGTAATAAACAAATGGGCAATAATAATAATAATAATAATAATAATAATAATAAATCAAGCAAAAAACAGAAATGCAAAAAACCCAGAAGAAACCTGACACAAAAACATCGCTGAAAGCAAGTAACACAAAAACAGTAGCAAAAACTCATGGAGGAAAACCAAGAAGAGAGCTGCGTGTTGCATGAACCGGAAAGAAAATCTACCCATCGGCTGTGCTTATTGGGCCCTACTTAAGTATTGTGCGGTCGAGTACTAGCAAATGCTTGATACAAGTGATATATCACACTCGCCTCCCGGCACCACACTCTCACAAAAGAGCAACAACGAACAGATTGGCTCGAGCATACCGACGGGCACTCTAATGTCGAGACTGACCGCATGTCATGGACACTGCTGTGGGGAGCTCCGGTTCCTTCAAAAGTCAGAGTTTTTGCCTGGAGATTATCTAAGACTTCGATCCCGATAGGTGCTGTCCGCCACCACCGCAGCATGGCCGATTCGACGGAGTGCTCGATATGTCACGCTACTAATAATACTTGGCGTCATTCCCTCTTCGACTGTCGCATGCATGTCACGGTGTGTTTGGGCACTTGCTGATGAAGAACTCACGGAGACTATCATATCCAACAAAACATATGATGTGAAGCTATGGATGCTCTGGCTGGTTGATACATTACCTTCGGCGGAATTAGCACGGTTGCTCGACACGATGTGGGCTATTTGGTGGGCAAGGCGCCGCGCCATCCACGATAACCAGTACCAAAGCCCGCTGAGCACTCATGTTTTCATCAACAATTTCTTGGCCGAACTAGAGATGATTCCCGAGAAGAACGCAAAGCCAAAGGGCCTGAACGCAAATTCCAGGGACCTGCATGTGAATGCGGGGGACCTGCATGCTAATACAGGGAATACAAATGAAGGGGCACAGCCTAACCTATGGATTCCGCCCGCCACTCATGAAGTCAAGATGAATGTAGATGGTGGTTTCTCGAAGATCGGTGATCAGGCAGCATCAGCGGTGGTTTGCAGAGACAAGCGAGGCATGTTTCTTGGTGCCTCCACCATCATACATGACGGCCTCCTTGACCCTGCAGTTGTTGAAGCACAAGCTTGTCGCGAAGCACTTTCTCTCGCTATGGACCTGCATGTCCCACTACTAGGGAAAAGCCTAGCAGCAGCGCGGGTTTTGGGCCTATTAGCAGCGCGGGGGCCGGCGCTACTAATAAGGCGCTACTGCTAACGTATAGCAGTAGCGCGGGTGCCACCCGCGCTACTACTATGTCCATTAATAGTAGCGTGGGTAAAAACCCGCGCTACTACTACCAGCGCGGGTTTTTTTTTGAATTTTTTCGAAAAAATATTTCGATTTTTTTCCCTAATTTTCAAATTTCTGAATTATTTTAACCTCAAATCTCTAATCACCCCTCATCGCTGCTCAATTTAATCTCTAATCACCCCTCATCATTCCAAATCATCTAACTTGCCGGACGGTCACCCATCCTCTCACTACTCCAGCCTAAGCACGCTTAACTTCCGGGTTCTATTCTCCCTCGTTTCCAAGTCCACACTTGTTGTTTTCCTGACAATACTAAGATGTCAATCCTATTAACCTCAGGAATTTAGCTTGAGCATGAAGTCACACATTTCACTATTTGAGTTTGAAACTATTGTTCTAAAAAATTAGTAACACTAATATTTCTTGAATAATTAGTTTGACCACAGTTTGACCACAGTTTGGCCATAGTTTGACCAGATTTGACCAAAATTCAAAAAAACTAAAATAATTATTTAGTAACACTAATATTCTAGAATAATTAGTTTGATCATTGTTTGACCATAGTTTGACCACACAGTTTGAATTTTTTTCGATTTTTTCCACTCTAGATCTTAAAAGCCCCGTAACTTTTTTTCTGTTAGGTTTTTGAGGATTTTGAAAATGTTTAACGGGGTTCCCCCGATTAAATTTGGATGTAACTTTTTGAGTAGATGATTTTTCATATAAAAAACTTTTTCATCCGAGTTAGTATGCAAAAGTTATGCCCATTTTTACAAATTCTCGAGAGATTTTGCAAATAAAGTCGAAATTCATATTTGCAAATTTTCCCAACAACTAGACCACATTCTTTTATTTTTTGACATTTTCATCATTTTCTTTTATTTATTTTGAAAACTAAAAAGGCGATCCACATGGGGGGTAGAGTTTGAAAATGGGACCTTTAGTAGTAGCACGGTTTTTTACCCCCTCGCTACTACTATGGCACCACTTAGTAGCAGCGAGGGCTAAAAACCAACGCTACTGCTATCAAACTTAGTAGTAGCGAGGTTTTAAAACCCCGCGCTACTACTATGGCATGTCCCGGGGGGCACGGTAGAGACCGCTTAGTAGTAGCGAGGGTTAAAAACCTGCGCTGCTGCTATCAACTTAGTAGTAGCGAGGTTTAAAAACCTGCGCTATTGGTAAGTAGCAGTAGCGAGGGTTTTTAACCCTCGCTACTAGTAACTTTCTGTGTATAGTCTTTTCCCTAGTAGTGTCCAATCTATCTGTGTTGCATCCGATTGCCTTGAAGTGGTGACCAACATAGAGGCTGGAGTTCCATGCCAATATTTTTCTATCTTACAAGAGATTAAGCATCAGAGGAGATCTTTTCATGATGTAAATTTTATTTATGAAAGTAGGAAACATAATGGGGAGGACCATGCCTTAGCAAAGGCCACTGCCTCTCTTAGTTAAGGGCGCCATGTGTGGCTTACTAGTTTGCCCGATATCATCTGTATCCCTATGTTTCTGAACGTTCAATAAAGGGTGCAGTTTGGCTAAAAAAACTAACACTCGCCTCCTGGCACTCTCATGAAAGAGTCCATCGAGAAGGGTGGGCGTATATGTGTCACGACCCATCATGTGACTAAGCCAGAGCAAGGCGACGATTCGGAAGAGAAAAATCCAACAGTGCTGGTCGACTCGATCTAATGGTTGTGCTGCGACCGCCCTAGCATTTGCGGCGCTCGGCGGGCGCCTAAAATGGGCCTTAATATAGTCACACAAGTGCCAGAACAATACAATAAACGCCTTGACATATAGCACGCGGGTTTTCGGTCCTGGCGCCTAGGGTTTACCTACCGACTCAGGTTCTTACATCGGTGGGGTCCATCCTCGCCCTGATCCCAATTCTGATCCTCTTGCTTAGTTCTCGAGTTGGAGGTGGCAAAAATCATAGATCACTCGAAACCAAATCCACTCCTCAGCCTTCTGCTGTCGGCGGGGTCGTTGAAGCAGTTTAATGTCGCAAAGACCGTCGTATGGCTCGTAGCAGTTGAGTATGATAGTTATTATGGAAATATAGGATAGCGTAGGATTTATTCCACCTTGCCTTATACTCCAAGACGACCCTGTACTCACTATATATATGCCCACGAGGCTCAAGCAATACAACGATTTCATCAAATCCCTCTCTCGCTTATAACATGGTATCAGCCTAACCGATCCAAACCCTAGCCGTCGCCCGCCGCTTCCGCCCCGCACGCCGCCCCCGGGGTGGTCGGCCTCAATGACCACCATCGAGCGCCGCACCGTCCGTACCTAGGGTTCGTCCGCCGGTCGTTTTGACCGGCTTCCCTAGAGAGTCTTTTGCCCGAGCCCTTGCTCCGGGTTTTTTCACTCTCTCGCCGGTCGTTTTGATCGGTGTTTTTCTTTCTGGTTTTTCGATCTATGTTTGATCGGTTTGTGTCGCTTGCCACCGCCTTCGACCACCGTGCGCCTCTACTCTGACACCCGCGCGACCGGCCGACCTCTTCACCGACATGGTGGCCCCGCGCGACAGGCGGCCCCTAACGTCCGTCGTTCGTGCGTCTGCCCGCCCGTCGCCCCGACCCGGCGGCCTCACGCGACAGACGGACCCTCACGACTGTCGTCCATGCGCTGGGCCGATCGTCAATCTACGCCGACCATCACCGCCCTGTCACCGAGTTCAGCGCGCCCCTCTGCCGATCGAGCAACAGGCTGCCGCTGCCTCGCCCCGTCGGGCTGCAGCGCCGCCGCCCCGTGGTTCTCCCCGTGGCTCACCGATCCGTGTCGCCACTGCGTCGCCCCTTAGAGCTCTAGTGTCGCGCCACGTGATCTCCGCCGCCGCCCCGAGGCCGTTCCCGTGTTGCACCACCTCGCGCGCTGCCGCTGCGTCGCCCCTTCAGGCCGTAGTGCCGCAGCCCGCGGTCAACTGCCGCACCGAGGCCGTCCGCTCCAGGTCGTCCCTGAGGCTGCACCGACCCTCGTGCTGCCGCTATGTCGCCCTGTCGGGCTGTATCGAGCGTGGCACGCGATCCCTGCAATCACCCTGAGGTCTTCCCCGTCGTTGCCCCGACCTGTCGGCGCCATTGTGTCGACCCTTCGGGCCGTAACGCTGCGGCCCGCGGTCCACCGCCATCCACGCGCGTTGACTTCCACATGATATGCGCCGCGACGCATTCCTTGGCACGGGAACGTCACCGTTCGCGCCGGTCTTTGTCAAGCTGTCTGGTTCATTATCGCCTACTTCGAGCACCGTCGTCGCACTCCTTCTCTAGCCGCCGCGGCCTCCTTAGGCCGCTGTCGCCGCTGTTGTTCTTCCGCAGCTCCACGGCGACTACCTCGACACCGGCGACCCCCGACTCGACACCGACCATGGCGTTCTTCGCACGGCTACCTCGAGTACGGCTACGCCACCTACGCTCTCGGCTACCTCGACAAACGGCACAAAGGGCTACCGCCATGCTTGAGCAACATCGTCAGTTTCCACTCCAGCAATGACTCCGTGATGCATCGACCGTTACGATTGTGGGGGTTGTCTATCGGCTTGCATTTGAATTCTTCTCCAGTCTCACCGTCTGTGTCGCTACCGTTTTGACTGCGGGGGATGTTGAGTATTATCGTTATTATGGAAATATAGAATAGCGTAGGATTTATTCCATCTTGCCTTGTACTCCAAGACGACCTTGTACTCACTATATATATATATGTCCACGTGGCTCAAGCAAGAGAATGATTCCACCAAATCCCTCTATCCTTTATAACAGTAGAACTGTCCGTGGCCTTCAGTGCTGCTGCGATGGAGCATCACCGGGTGGCGTGGTGTAGCAATGGAGCAACGTCGGGGTCGTCGGTGCTCTGACGGAGTATTACCGAGCGGCAAGGTGCAGCGACGCGAGCTGCAATGGAGCAACGTCGGTGCTGCACTAATCCATTTTATGTACGGATTGCTGTACAAATCCATTTTATGTACGGATTGCTTAGGACACGTACGTATGACCGGTCAAGGAAACTGAATCCCGGGCGGGCTCGCTGTCGATCCATCTATATAAGCTAGGTACGTACCCAGGCAAGGCAAGCAGCTAGCGAGTTCAGGGTTACACGTACATACCTAACTACTTGATCCATCTCGTACTGTACGTGCGTAGCTAGCTCTGCGATGGCCGCCGGCAAGCTGGATCCTCCCGCCGGCTACGCCTTCGACCCAGCCGAGCACGAGCTGATCACCAAGTTCCTCCGCCCACGGGTCGCCGCCGGACCGGACGCCTTCTTCGCCAGCCGCCTCATCCACGAGTTCGACGCCTACTCCGCTGCCCCCGGCGACCTCGTCGAGATGTATCAACACGCGCAAGGAACGGACAAGGGCGACGGGAAAGGGGGCGTCTGGTACTTCTTCACCCTGCCCGTCGTCACCAGACCAACAAAGGCGGCCGCGGTGGCGGGAGGCGGCAGCACGCCGTGGCCGACGCGGGCGAGGGTTACTACTGGCACTCGGAGAAGGGCGGGATCCCCGTGCTAGACAACCAAGGTAAACTCGTTGGCCATAGACGAAACCTCAGCTACATCAAGAAGTTGCCGGGAGAGAAAGAGAGGATCAGGATCGGCTGGTGCATGAACGAGTACAGCGGTGACAAGCAAGACGGCTTGGTGCTCTGCAAGGTCTGCGTGTCTCGTCACAGGAGCGAGACCACATACGACGAGGTAATCAATGCTCCCGGTTCCAAGAAAAGGAAGGCCGCCGACGTCCAGTACCCGGATGCTCCACGTCCCCAAACCCCACGCCGCCAGGAACCGCCGATCGTCCAACAACCCGGGATGCTTCACGAGTATGGGCGCTGGTTCATGTCCGACGAAGGCGAGACGTTGTTGCCGCCCGGAACCGGAGTAGTGAACGACGGCAGCGTGGATCCAGGCGGGTTCTTCACCGCCGACATGCTTTAAGATTTTCCCGAGCTCCATGACGCTGTGGTGGCGCAGGGGTTCTTGCCCGGCAAACTCGACGGCGAAGTCCAAGAAGGCACTGGCGCTGCAGAGGATGAAGACGATGCCTTCCGGTGCACGTTAGATGAGCTGCTCGACTTCTGCGACGACACGACTGTACTAGTCTAGGAGACTGGATCCTTTCACCACGTGAGGGCCGAGTGCGTGATGAAGAACTCCGAAACCTGCATCCAGTAGATGATCCAAGAGATGATGATGTACTAGTCTTGCTTAGCTTTGATGTATGTCATTGTCATGGCACACAAACACATGGTGTCTTGCTAATTGTATTGTGATGATGAACAAGCAATTGATCCGTGTGCGGCAACCTAATTGATTAATTTCTCCATTTTTCTCTCCATATATTCGTTTTGGAGTACGTACGTGATGGTTATAAGTGTTTCAGTTTCTCTGTTCATCTGATGGCCCATGCATATATGTCCATGTTAAAAATTACCTTGATCAGAACTTTTCTACAATAGATAATCTTAACTATCGATGGTTTTCGGTATGGGTGGTGCTTTGTATCAGCTATAACAAGCGATACGGTCACTACCTTTCCTAGCTACGCACATATCTCCGCTAGCACCTCATGAGTCATGACCCTCGTGGAATGCTCACCATTCACCCGCAATGCCTCCACTGTGGGTCACCGTTGTTGACGCAATATGTTTATTTATGATTTTTGCAGTGCTTTTCCTGCTTTATTTGTTCTTTTTACTCATTTTTACTTGGTTTTTTTTCTTTTTCTCCTCCTGTGTTTATTATATATATAACAAAACTATTCTGAGTCATATTATCATTTTGCACATTTGGAAAAAATAGTTCAGGTAAAAAACGAAGTGCCCACTAATTAAAAATAGATCAGGTAAAAAACGGAGGCCAGCTGAAGATCGGGGCGATGGATGGTGGATTGCTTCGCTCCTTTCCTCTGTTGGGCATCTGTAATATTTTCGGTCTGGTTATGTGGCTTTGCTGCCGTTAAGCTTAAACTGTTATTTTGATCTTAGGATACTTTCCTGTGAGAGGTTGATGCTTTGTAGTAGTCAGGTCATTTTCGTTTTCAAAAGACTCTGTATTCCTATGACT
>NC_057807.1:696185823-696198939 GCF_018294505.1 Triticum aestivum
AAAAAGTGTTTGAGTATTCTAAATAAAATGGTCTTGCACTTTCAAAAATGATTCATGAACTATTTAGAAAAATATCCATTTAATTTATAAAAAATACTCATGTATTTGGAAAATAAATTTCATTTTTTCAAAGAATGTTCACATATTTTATAGAATTTACATGTAATTATTTATATTTACACTACCACTGTGTATTGTGGCATGTTCATATATATTTTGGAATTCATCCCTATGTTGTAACCTGCATATATATTGTTTTGTAGGGAAAGTAAGGATTCTCAAATGATGACCTTGTTGCAAGTACCGGGGTACAGAAACAACAACCTGAAGCTATCAACAATGTCGTGGTGGTGCATCAAGAAGCAACAAAGCAGACGAACATACACTGGCAATGCAGTAGTAGGAACTTGATGCTATGAAAAAGGCCCTACCAGAGCAAAAAAAGGAACTTGGAGCTGTTAATTCCCTGGCAGAGCAACAACTAGAAATTGAAGCTGTCAAGATGGACCTGGCAGAGCAGCAGCAAGAACGTGAAGCATGTCCTGCCAAATGCGTAGCATGAACTTCAATATGTGAAGATTACGTACCCGCCAGCGAAACATACTTGAAGGTGTCAGAGAATGCTTCTAACATCGTTGGTGGGCGTGTGGAGGTGTGTCGCCGGCGTATTTATCCTCGGTGGATTTGCCCGGTTCTGATTGTTGTTCGTCTATGTTCGTGTGTCTTCGGGTTGGATCCTTTCGATCTACGTTATTCTTCATCGGCGGCAGTTTTTGTTCTGGTGCGCTGGTCCTATGGGGCCCTAGCACGAAAACTTCCCGACTGTCTACTACAAGAAGTTGTGTCCAACTTCGTCGAGGGAGGGGCGATGATGGCGGTGCGCCTTCGGCTCGCTTCAGTGCTTGTAGTTGTCGCTAGGTGGTCTATGGATCTGGATGTAAGTTTTATTATTTCTGTTGTTTGTTGTCCTGCCAAGATTGAAGATGGACAGATCTGAAGTTTTCTCGCAAAAAAGAAGGCTCTACCAAAGCATCAAGATGAAATTGAATCCTTGATAATGGCCCTGTTAGATCTGCATAATCATCTTAAATCTATCAACACTTCCCCTTGTAGACTAGCAGGAAGAACTTGAATTCGTCAAGAATGCCAAGGAAGAGAAACTTTAGCTATGGAATGAGGCTTAATGATCTTGATGGAATGCTTAACTACATCGCCACGATTGCGTTGGCAGGACCCATGTCTATAGCTGAGCAAACAAACCCCATCATACTAATTAATGCAATGTTTGATGGTCATGAAACTATGTCATTTGCCTAATTTTATTGTGCGGCTCTGTCCCATGGTTTGTTATTGTGATGGCTCAGAAAAGTCTGTGTGATAATCGTCTGCCATTTAATCGCAGTAAAGATAGCTGAATTGGCATTGAAATTGAATTTTCACACAAATTCATATAATAATTGTCAAGATGGAAAAAAAATTCAAATATGCCCGCCAATTACAATATATAACAAATTCACAGTATCTACAAATTGTGAAAGTTATGTGTGCCATCACCGGTGTATGACATTGGACCCACATGTAAGAAGCCACATTACCCACGTCTGGACCCATTTGGCAGCAGCCTTGTCAGCATCTCATTGGCTCCATATCGCATTTAGCAAGTTTTTGTATGCAATCGCCATGATTTACATGCCATTTTGTTGTTAAGCACTTATTTGGTAAGAATTTAATTACTTACAAAACAAAATGTGTTTTTTGGTAAGTTAATAAAACATGAGACAATTGATTCTATTTTAGGGACAATGGATGGGAGAAAACTTAGAGATGAGAGAAAAAAAATAAAGAGCAGAAGGAAAGAGTGGGATATATATAAGGAAGGATACAGGAAAGAGAGGTGAAATGGAAATCTTACATTCTTTTTAAGTAGTAGAGTTAGAGATTGTATCATTATTATTATTGTAGCTCGGGTGAACAGTAAATTCTGGAAAAAATGAAGAAAAAACAAAAACAATATTTTGTTTTTGAAAAACATTGACAAATTTTCTGGGTGCTTGTAAAATTTCATCATAAAAGAACATTCGTGGAAGTCATGTAAGAAAAATCGATCTCCAAAAGTGCTATTTTCAAAAGCATTTTGGAGTGCTAATTTTGTTATTTTTGCCATGATTTCCATGAATGTTCTATCATGATGAAATCTTACAAGCATCCAGAAAATTTGTCAATCTTTGCCACCAAACAATTTCAGAATTTTTTAATATGTTTTCATATTATTATTTTTGAATTTGCAATTCATCCCAAGCTAATTTGAGGTCGTGAGTAGAATATGATGTTGCTATTGCAAGCGATACGGCCACTAACTTTCCTAGCTACACCCATATCTCCACTAGCATCCCTCATGACCATAGCCGAATGCTCACCATTCAATCGCAATGCCTCCACCGTGGGTCACCCTAGTTGGCGCAATTTTTTTCTTCCGATTTTGCAGTGCTTTTGCTTCTTTATTTGTAATTTTTATTCATTTTTACTTGTTGGTTTATATTTTTTCTTGTGTGTTTATTTTATATATAAAAGATCTAAACTATTCTGGGTCAAATTTTCATTTTGCACATTTGAAAAAAATATTTCAGGTAAAATAAGAAGTGCTCACTCATTAAATATGTGTAAGAACTTTAAAATGTGTATGTCTATTCTAAATAAAATGTTCTTTTACTTTCGAAAATGATTTATGACCTATTTAGAAAAATATTCATTTGCTTTCTTAAAAATATTCATACATTTAGAAAATGGAATTTTCATTTATTTTAAAAGAATTTTTTATGTATTTTGAAAAAATGCATGTAATTATTAAAGTGTTCAGGGATGTAAAAAATATTCACAAAATTTTTAAGAAAATCATATAGCAAGTAAAACGAAAATATCCTAATATATGTAATACTGTATTTAAGAAAATATCTTTAATATATCCAAAAAAGTCCATCATTTGTTAAAAATGGTCATCATATATTGAATAATGTACATTTTGCAATTGAAAATGGCATAGGTAATGTTATTTTTTAAATCAAAAAGGAAATAAAGAAAAATCTAATGAAAATAAAGAAAGAGAATAAAGTGAAAATAGAAAAAAAAGAAAAGGGGGAAATAGGGAAAGGACAAAATAATAGAAATAAATCAAGGAGAAAATGAAAAACAATAGAAGAAATAAGACACAAAAGCCTCGCAAAAAACTAGAAAAGATAAAACCAACAGCAAAAAAATAGGGGGGAGGGGGTAACCAAGAAAAGAGACGCATGTTGCATTAACTGGAAAGGAAACTGCCCAATCGTGTGCGCTTATCGGGTCATGACCCTTCTAAGGTGTTCCGCTAGTGAGCGCTAGCTAATGCTCGGTACACACAATATATATCATTCGCCCAACTTGCAGCGCATTTATTTTGCACATTCCTCTAGAAGTGGATCATCTAGAACATGTTCTTTTATCGTTCTTGATAACAGTTCTCAGATTTTTATACCAGGTCAGAAGGTTTGCTTGATTCAGGATTGATTTCAAAGCTAAGTTCAAAACTGGACCAGAAGGTACCGTCTACAAAACAAAATATGCAAACGCTAAGCAACGCGTTTATGTGGAGTAAATCAAGCCAAAAAAGAAATACTTCCAATGTGGTCGGCGTCCGTCTACAATTGATCCAGGATCCACCTAACGTAGACTAACTAGAGATTTAGCATCACTGCTAGTCGACTTGCCCACCCGGTAAGCAACCCCTTACTAATGAAATCACCATACGACCATGTATCTTATACCCGGGTCCCGACCTCCTTTGCCACAAGGTCCAAAGCCGATTTGATAGCCTTGTCAAGTAAACCTGATGTTGTGCATGTTCATGTTCGACATGAACCCTTCAGTTCAAACAAATCTAGCAGCAATACAATTTCGTGATCCCACTGCTAGATGTACAAGACATGCACATGTTTAACATCCGAGATGGAAAAACAAGCTTGATATTAATGAGGGATGTTTATACCATTTAATATGCATAGAAAAAGAAGCAATATCAATTGGCCATTTAGTTAAATAGTATGGCTCCTCATGAAGATCCATCCAAGCAGGTTCCGACTATGCTAGGCCATGAAAAATAAGTCCGGTCTACGCTTGCTCATGTGCAACATTTTCTTCTCATATGATTGCCCATGCATATATGTCCATGTTGCAAATAATCTTGGTTAGATTTTTCTAGAGTTAATAATTTTAGTTAGATGGTACTTGACCTAGACGGTGCTATGCATCACCTATGCATCACCTATATGCCCATCTCGCCACTACAATCCCTCATGTCCCTCACCGAATGCTCACCTTTCACCCACAAACCCCTCATGGTCGGTTATCCTGGTGGACATAATCTTTGTTGTGATTTTACGGTGTTTTTGCCCCTATCTGTCCTTTGTATATATTTTTACTTGGTTCTTTTCCTTTTTCTCCTCTTATATTAATTTTATCACAATATATAGAGAATATTTTTGTTCAATTTTTCTTTTTGCGCATTTTACGAACTAGTTTGTCTAAAAGAAAATTTGCTTACTCATTCAAGAATATCTAATACAACTGAAAAAGTTTTTTACTATTCTAAATAAAGTGTTTTGTACGGTCAAAACCGATTGACCTATTTATAAAAATATTCATTTAGTTTCTTAAAAAATCATTTATTTAGAAAAGAAATTTCACGAATTGACAAATTGTGCTCATTTATTTTAGAAAATGTCCATATATTATTGAACTGACCATGATTTTAAGCAGATATTCACATAATTTTCAAAAAAACATATATGTAATAAACTACACTTGAAAATATTAACCGTATTTAGGAAAATAGCCATCACATATCAAAAATATTCATTGTGTGTTAAAAAGTATTCATCATGTGTTTAAAATATGTAAATTATTTGATACAAATTTCATGTGTAATGTTTATTTTCTAAATGAAAAATGGAAATAAGTGAAAATAAAAGATAAAGGGTGAGGAAATATTAAAAAAAGGAAAATAAGAAGAAAAAAAATGGGAAATAAAGAAAATGCAAAACTAATAAAAATAAATCAAGAAAAAAATAGCACGCAAAAAACAGAAGAAACCAGACACAAAAAACCCCACTAAAAACAAGGAACTTTATGCAATTATAAACAAAAAATCAGGGAGGAAAAGGAACAAGAAATCTAGTGTTGCATGAACCAGAAAGTAACCAGTTCGCCTGCTGTGCTTATCGGGTCATAGCGGCTCTCAGTTGTTCTACAGGTGTGTGCTAGCTATTGATCGGTACAAGCAATATAGCATTTGGCTACTGATTAAAAAAATGTTAAAGAAAGACATATTTGGCCTAAAAATCATATAAAAAGTTAGTTATTGGCCAACCTTCTCCTAAAAACATGGATCTGCTGCTATATTATTTAGCTAGCAATGGCTATTGATTCAATCCCTCTATTCTTAA
Source organism: Triticum aestivum (assembly GCF_018294505.1). Classification (NCBI taxonomy): domain Eukaryota; kingdom Viridiplantae; phylum Streptophyta; class Magnoliopsida; order Poales; family Poaceae; genus Triticum; species Triticum aestivum. The sequence continues at coordinate 696,191,298 of NC_057807.1, forward strand.
GAATGAAATAAATACTTGACGAACTAGAAATTAGATAATGACATCAGCGTATTTTGATGCAAGCTAGCAGGTAGAGTAATTTAGATGTTAAATACACAATGTATCAAGTAACAAAAATTAACTTGAAAATATTATCTTGTATTTAAGAAAATAATCATCATATATCAAAAAGGAGTTTATTGTGCTTTTATAAAATAGTCATCGTGTATTTATGAAATGTACATTCTGTGATTTAAAATTCAAGTCTAATAATCATTTTACAAATAAGGAGATAAATTTAAAAGAAATGAAAGGAAGAGAGAAGGCATAGAAAGAAGAACAAAAAAAGAAAATTGGTAATAAACAAACGGGCAATAATAATAATAATAATAATAATAAATCAAGCAAAAAATAGAAATGCAAAAAACCCAGAAGAAACCTGACACAAAAACATCGCTGAAAGCAAGTAACGCAAAAACAGTAGCAAAAACTCATGGAGGAAAACCAAGAAGAGAGCTGCGTGTTGCATGAACCGGAAAGAAAATCTACCCATCGGCTGTGCTTATTGGGCCCTACTTAAGTGTTGTGTGGTCGAGTACTAGCAAATGCTTGATACAAGTGATATATAACACTCGCCTCCCGGCACCACACTCTCATAAAAGAGCAACAACGAACAGATTGGATCGAGCATACCGACGGGCAATCTAATGTCGAGACTGACCGCAGGTCATGGACACTGCTGTGGGGAGCTCCGGTTCCTTCAAAAGTCAGAGTTTTTGCCTGGAGATTATCTAAGACTTCGATCCAGACAGGTGCTGTCCTCCACCACCGCAGCATGGCCGATTCGGCGGAGTGCTCGATATGTCACGCTGCTAATAATACTTGGCGTCATTCCCTCTTTGACTGTCACATGGCACGGTGTGTTTGGGCACTTGCTGATGAAGAACTCACGAAGACTATCATATCCCACAGAACAAATGATGCGAAGCTATGGATGCTCTGGCTGGTTGATACATTACCTTCGGCGGAATTAGCACGGTTGCTCGTCACGATGTGGGCTATTTGGTGGGCAAGGTGCCGCGCCATCCATGATAACCAGTACCAAAGCCCGCTGAGCACTCATGTTTTCATCAACAATTTCTTGGCCGAACTGGAGATGATTCCCGAGAAGAAGGCAAAGCCAAAGGGCCTGAACGCAAATTCCAGGGACCTGCATGCGAATGCGGGGGACCTGCATGCTAATACAGGGAATACAAATGAAGGGGCACAGCCTAACATGTGGATTCCGCCCGCCACTCATGAAGTCAAGATGAATGTAGATGGTGGTTTCTCGAAGATCGGTGATCGGGCAGCATCAGCGGTGGTTTGCAGAGACAAGCGAGGCATGTTTCTTGGTGCCTCCACCATCATACATTACGGCCTCCTTGACCCTGCAGTTTTTGAAGCACAAGCTTGCCGCGAAGCACTTTCTCTCGCTATGGACCTGCATGTCCAATCTATCTGTGTAGCATCCGATTGCCTTGAAGTGGTGACCAACATAGAGGCTGGAGTTCCATGCCGATATTTTGCTATCTTACAAGAGATTAAGCATCAGAGGAGATCTTTTCATGATGTAAATTTTATTTATGAAAGTAGGAAACATAATGGGGAAGCCCATGCCTTAGCCGCTGCCTCTCTTAGTTAAGGGCGCCATGTGTGGCTTACTAGTTTGCCCGATATCATCTATATCGCTATGTTTCTGAACGTTCAATAAAGGGTGCAGTTTGGCTAATAAAATAACACTCGCCTCCTGGCACTCTCATGAAAGAGTCCATCGAGAAGGGTGGGCGTATATGTGTCACGGCCCATCATGTGACTAAGCCAGAGCAAGGAGACGGTTCGGAAGAGACAAATCCAACAGTGCGGGTCGACTCAATCTAATGGTTGTGCTGCAACCGCCCTAGCATTTGCGCCGCTCGGCGGGCGCCTAAAACGGGCCTTAATATAGTCACACAAGTGCCAGAACAATACAATAAACGCCTTGACATATAGCACGCGGGTTTTCGGTCCTGGGGCCTAGGGTTTCCCTGGCGACTCAGGTTCTTACGTCGGCGGGGTCCATCCTCGCCCTGATCCCAATTCTGATCCTCTTGCTTAGTTCTCGAGTTGGAGGTGGCAGAATCATAGATCACTCGAAATCAAATCCACTCCTCAGCCTTCTACTGTCGGCGGGGTTGTTGAAGCAGTCGAATGTCGCAGAGACCGTCGTATGGCTCGTAGCTGTTGAGTATGATAGTTATTATGGAAATATAGGATAGCGTAGGATTTATCCACATTGCCTTGTACTCCAAGACGACTTTGTACTCACTATATATATGCCCACGAGGCTCAAGCAATACAACGATTTCATCAAATCCCTCTCTCCCTTATAACATGGTATCAGCCTAACCGATCCAAACCCTAGCCGTCGCCCGCCGCTTCCGCCCCGCACGCCGCCCCCGGGGTGGTCGGCCTCAATGACCGCCGTCGGGCGCCGCGCCGTCCGTACCTAGGGTTCGTCCGCCGGTCGTTTTGACCGGCTTCCCTAGAGAGTCTTTTGCCCGAGCCCTTGCTCCGGGTTTTTTCGCTCTCTCGCCGGTCGTTTTGATTGATGTTTTCCTTTTTGGTTTTCTGATCTATTCTTGATCGGTTTGCGTCGCCTGCCGCTGCTGCCGACCACCGTGCGCCTCTACTCCGACACCCGCGCTACCGACCGACCTCTTCACCGACCTGGTGGCCCCGCACGACAGGCGGCCCCTAACGTCCGTCGTCCGTGCGTCTGCCCGCCCGTCGCCCCGACCCGGCGGCCTCGCACGACAGACGGCTCCTCATGACGGTCGTCCACGCGTCGGGCCGATCGTCGATCTACGCCGGCCATCACCGTCCTGTCCCCGAGTTCAGCGCGCCCCTCCGCCGGTCGAGCAACAGGCTGCTGCTGCCTCGCCTCGTTGGGCCGCAGCGCCGCCGCCCCGTGGTTCTTCCCGTGGCTCACCGATCCGTGTCGCCGTTGCATCGCCCCTTCGAACCATAGTGCCGCGCCACGTGATCTCCGCCGCCGCCCCCGAGGCCGTTCCCGTGTTGCACCACCTCGCACGCTGCCGCTGTGTCGCCCCTCCGGGCCGTAGTGCCGCAGCCTGCGGTCAACTGCCGCACCGAGGCTGCACCGACCCTTGCACTGTCGCTATGTCGCCCTGTCGGGCCGTAGCGAGCGCGGCACGCGATCCCTGCAATCACCGTGAGGTCTTCCCCGTCGTCGCCCCGACCTGTCGCGCCATTGTGTCGACCCTTCGGGCCGTAACGCTGCGGCCCGCGGTCCACCGCCATCCACGCGCGTTGACTTCCACGTGATATGCGCCGCACCGCATTCCTTGACACGGTAACGTCACCGTTCGCGCCGGTCTTCGTCACGCTGTCGGGTTCATTATCACCTACTTCAAGCACCGTTGTTGCACTCCTTCTCTAGCCACCGCCGCCTCCTTAGGCCGCTGCCGCCGCTGCTCTTCTTCCACAGCTCCACGGCGTGTACCTCGACACCGGCAAACCCTGACTCGACACCGACCACGGCGTTCTCCGCGCGGCTACCTCGACTACGGCTACGCCACCTACGCTTTCGGCTACCTCGACAAACGGCACAAAGGGCTACCGCCATGCTTGAGCAACCTCGTCGGTTTTCACTCCAGCGATGACTCCGCGATGCATCGACCGTTACGACTATGGGGGGTGTCATCGGCTTGCCTTCGGATTCTTCTCCAGTCTCACCGTCTGCGTCGCTACCATTTTGACCGCGGGGGATGTTGAATATTATCGTTATTACTAGAACATAAAGGCACGCTTTGCCGCGCCCGCCCATATTGATAACATATAATAAATTTATCTATAAAAATCTAAACACTACAAACATCCAAATTTTTTTGAACGGTTTTGATGGCCTCAAATATAGGCGAGACATGGTGATCTACACAGCCTCTTCCTTATACAAGAGGCAGGCATGATCATGCGGCCTTGTCAAATCCTTCTAGGAATAAATAGATACATTTGCCAATTTCATGTCACCTATGGAATTCTCCACAGAGGTGTCGTGTACTTGACACCGTTCATGACATTCCAAAGCAGCAGCAACCTCTTCCTAAGTTGTTGCTTTCTTGTTATCTCACTCGATCAATCAGGTATGCTTCCAAGGTTATCCACATCTCCTTGTCTATTGCCACTCCGTTGGTCATTTCTTTAATTAATTTAAAGTAAGATCAGGTTCAGATGTGCAATCTTGGGCAACTGGTTCAGCTAAGACATGAGCACTCACCTTGCACTCCATGCAATACTTTGGCCTGAAACTGGAATTCGTTTTACTATAGTGTTCCTGATGAAAGTATTATATAGTGTTCCTGGCAACTGGAATTCAGCTTACCATAAGGTGCACATATATATCAAAGATTTACTATGTTAATTTTAATCCGTGCTAAAACACTTCAACCTCCTGCAAATGAGGCTGGTGCACGCCATGGAGACTGATCCACAGAAAAAGTTGAAAATATTGCTTTCCGATAGTCAACCTGATAACAAAGAGTAGAGAGGCATTGCACAATGAACGTTCTCGAGCACCAAGGATGTGGGAGGAGGGTTGCTCCTGCATTCCATCAGGTTGAGGTGATGAACATCTGACCATTGGTGGCCGCCGGCCGCGGGTTCCATCGGTGGAGTAGGATTTGCAATTCTCTTCTCGCGACAGATTGGATCTACAAGTCAAGTACCCTGCTGACCAAATTCTGGGCGTCCTTCAAGATCCATGGGTAAATCTCAGCCATGGATTTGGGTGGGGCAACGTCGGTGGGCGAGTCATGGTAGCCATGGATTTGGGTGAGCTGCTGCGAAGCACACCCGTGACGCAAGGAAAACGCGCACGACAAGCAGCGGTTACGGGAGGGAGAAAGCCGAGCTCCGTCGCCGAGCCTAATAATGGACGCCGAGCACAGAAGATAAATACGAGAAAGAAAGCCCATATAGAACATCGGTACACGTTAGCCCAATTCACGAGCAGGCGTCTGGATCGTTCTGCGGAGCAGCAGCCCTGTCTACGTATAACTGAGTCAGGCGATTGGAAAAGCCCAAGATGGCGTTGTGGGACGATAGTAGAGATCTGGTCCGTTGAGGTTGCGATCGGATGGCGGGCGTAACCAAAACACTGAGCGGAGGCGTAACTCGCTCCATTTTACTGTTTCTCAATGGAAATATAGGATAGCGTAGGATTTATTTCATCTTGCCTTGTACTCAAAGACGACCTTGTACTCACTATATATATATATATATACGTCCACGTGGCTCAAGCAAGACAATGATTCCACCAAATCCCTCTATCCCTTATAACAGTAGAACTGTCCGTGGCCTTCAGTGCTGCTGCGATGGAGCATCACCGGGTGGCGTGGTGCAGCAATGGAGCAACGTCGGGGTCGTCGGTGCTCTGACGGAGTATTACCGAGCGGCAAGGTGCAGCGACGCGAGCTGCAATGGAGCAACGTCGGTGCTGCACTAATCCATTTTATGTACGGATTGCTGTACAAATCCATTTTATGTACGGATTGCTTAGGACACGTACGTATGACCGGTCAAGGAAACTGAATCCCGGGCGGGCTCGCTGTCGATCCATCTATATAAGCTAGGTACGTACCCAGGCAAGGCAAGCAGCTAGCGAGTTCAGGGTTACACGTACATACCTAGCTACTTGATCCATCTCGTACTGTACGTGCGTAGCTAGCTCTCCGATGGCCGCCGGCAAGCTGGATCCTCCCGCCGGCTACGCCTTCGACCCAGCCGAGCACGAGCTGATCACCAAGTTCCTCCGCCCACGGGTCGCCGCCGGACCGGACGCCTTCTTCGCCAGCCGCCTCATCCACGAGTTCGACGCCTACTCCGCTGCCCTCGGCGACCTCGTCGAGATGTATCAACACGCGCAAGGAACGGACAAGGGCGACGGGAAAGGGGGCGTCTGGTACTTCTTCACCCCTGCCCGTCGTCACCAGACCAACAAAGGCGGCCGCGGTGGCGGGAGGCGGCAGCGCGCCGTGGCCGACGCGGGCGAGGGTTACTACTGGCACTCGGAGAAGGGCGGGATCCCCGTGCTAGACAACCAAGGTAAACTCGTAGGCCATAGACGAAACCTCAGCTACGTCAAGAAGTTGCCGGGAGAGAAAGAGAGGATCAGGATCGGCTGGTGCATGAACGAGTACAGCGATGACAAGCAAGACGACCTGGTGCTCTGCAAGGTCTACATGTCTCGTCACAGGAGCGAGACCACATACGACGAGGTAATCAATGCTCCCGGTTCCAGGAAAAGGAAGGCCGCCGACGTCCAGCACCCGGATGCTCCACGTCCCCAAACCCCACGCCGCCAGGAACCGCCGATCGTCCAACAACCCGGGATGCTTCACGAGTATGGGCGCTGGTTCATGTCCGACGAAGGCGAGACGTTGTTGCCGCCCGGAACCGGAGTAGTGGACGACGGCAGCGTGGATCCAGACGGGTTCTTCACCGCCGACATGCTTCAAGATTTTCCCGAGCTCCATGACGCTGTGGTGGCGCAGGGGTTCTTGCCCGGCAAACTCGACGGCGAAGTCCAAGAAGGCACTGGCGCTGCAGAGGATGAAGACGACGCCTTCCGGTGCACGTTAGATGAGCTGCTCGACTTCTGCGACGACACGACTGTACTAGTCTAGGAGACTGGACCCTTTCTCCACGTGAGGGCCGAGTGCGTGATGAAGAACTCCGAAACCAGCATCCAGTAGATGATCCAAGAGATGATGATGTACTAGTCTTGCTTAGCTTTGATGTATGTCATTGTCATGGCACACAAACACATGGTGTCTTGCTAATTGTATTGTGATGATGAACAAGCAATTGATCCGTGTGCGGCAACCTAATTGATTAATTTCTCCATTTTTCTCTCCATATATTCGTTTTGGAGTACGTACGTGATGGTTATAAGTGTTTCAGTTTCTCTGTTCATCTGATGGCCCATGCATATATGTCCATGTTAAAAATTACCTTGATCAGAACTTTTCTACAATAGATAATCTTAACTATCGATGGTTTTCGGTATGGGTGGTGCTTTGTATCAGCTATAACAAGCGATACGGTCACTACCTTTCCTAGCTACGCACATATCTCCGCTAGCACCTCATGAGTCATGACCCTCGTGGAATGCTCACCATTCACCCGGAATGCCTCCACTGTGGGTCACCGTTGTTGACGCAATATGTTTATTTATGATTTTTGCAGTGCTTTTCCTGCTTTATTTGTTCTTTTTACTCATTTTTACTTGTTTTTTTTTCTTTTTCTCCTCTTGTGTTTATTATATATATAACAAAACTATTCTGAGTCATATTATCATTTTGCACATTTGGAAAAAAAAAATAGTTCAGGTAAAAAACGAAGTGCCCACTAATTAAAAATAGATCAGGTAAAAAACGGAGGCCAACTGAAGATCGGGGCGATGGATGGTGGATTGCTTCGCTTCATTTCCTCTGTTGGGCATCTGTAATATTTTCGGTCTGGTTATGTGGCTTTGCTGCCGTTAAGCTTAAACTGTTATTTTGATCTTAGGATACTTTCCTGTGAGAGGTTGATGCTTTGTAGTAGTCAGGTCATTTTCGTT
>NC_057807.1:696199434-696225374 GCF_018294505.1 Triticum aestivum
GTTTGAGTATTCTAAATAAAATGGTCTTGCACTTTCAAAAATGATTCATGAACTATTTAGAAAAATATCCATTTAATTTATAAAAAATACTCATGTATTTGGAAAATAAATTTCATTTTTTCAAAGAATGTTCACATATTTTATAGAATTTACATGTAATTATCTATATTTACCCTACCACTGTGTATTGTGGCATGTTCATATATATTTTGGAATTCATCCCTATGTTGTAACCTGCATATATATTGTTTTGTAGGGAAAGTAAGGATTCTCAAATGATGACCTTGTTGCAAGTACCGGGGTACAGAAACAACAACCTGAAGCTATCAACAATGTCGTGGTGGTGCATCAAGAAGCAACAGAAGCAGACGAACATACACTGGCAATGCAGTAGTAGGAACTTGATGCTATGAAAAAGGCCCTACCAGAGCAGAAAAATGAACTTGGAGCTGTTGAGAATTCCCTGGCAGAGCAACAACTAGAAATTGAAGCTGTCATGATGGACCTGGCAGAGCAGCAGCAAGAACGTGTAGCATGTCCTGCCAAATGCGTAGCATGAACTTCAATCTGTGAAGATTACGTACCCGCCAGCAAAACATACTTGAAGGTGTCAGAGAAGGCTTCTAACATCGTTGGTGGGCGTGTGGAGGTGTGTCGTCCGCGTATTTATCCTCGGTGGATTTGCCCAGTTCTGATTGTTGTTCGTCTATGTTCGTGTGTCTTCGGGTTGGATCCTTTCGATCTACGTTATTCTTCATCGGCGGCAGTTTTTGTTCTGGTGCGCTGGTCCTATGGGGCCCTAGCACGAAAACTTCCCGACTGTCTACTACAAGAAGTTGTGTCCAACTTCGTAGAGGGAGGGGCGATGATGGTGGTGCGCCTTCGGCTCGCTTCAGTGCTTGTAGTTGTCGCTAGGTGGTCTATGGATCTGGATGTAAGTTTTATTATTTCTGTTGTTCGTTGTCCTGCCAAGATTGAAGATGGACAGATCTGAAGTTTTCTCGCAAAAAAGAAGGCTCTACCCGAGCATCAAGATGAAATTGAATCCTTGATAATGGCCCTGTTAGATCTGCATAATCATCTTAAATCTATCAACACTTCCCCTAGTAGACTAGCAGGAAGAACTTGAATTCGTCAAGAATGCCAAGGAAGAGAAAACTTTAGCTATGGAATGAGGCTTAATGATCTTGATGGAATGCTTAAGTACATCGCCACGATTGCGTTGGCAGGACCCATGTCTATAGCTGAGCAAACAAACCCCATCATACTAATTAATGCAATGTTTGATGGTCATGAAACTATGTCATTTGCCTAATTTTATTGTGCGGCTCTGTCCCATGGTTTGTTATTGTGATGGCTCTGAAAAGTCTGTGTGATAATCGTCTGCCATTTAATCACATTAAAGATAGCTGAATTGGCATTGAAATTGAATTTTCACACAAATTCATATAAAAATTGTCAAGATGGAAAAAAATTCGAATATGCCCGCCAATTACAATATATAACAAATTCACAGTATCTACAAATTGTGATAGTTATGTGTGCCATCACCGGTGTATGGCATTGGACCCACATGTAAGAAGCCACATTACCCACGTCTGGACCCATTTGGCAGCAGCGTTGTCAGCATCTCATTGGCTCCATATCGCATTTAGCAAGTTTTTGTATGCAATCGCCATGATTTACATGCCATTTTATTGTTAAGCACTTATTTGGTAAGAATTTAATTACTTACCAAACAAAATGTGTTTTTGGTAAGTTAATAAAACATGAGACAATTGGTTCTATTTTAGGGAGAATGGATGGGAGAAAACTTAGAGATGAGAGAAAAAAAATAAAGAGGAGAAGGAAAGAGTGGGATATATATAAGGAAGGATACAGGAAAGAGAGGTGAAATGGAAACCTTACATTCTTTTTAAGTAGTAGAGATAGAGATTGTATCATTATTATTATTGTAGCTCGGGTGAACAGTAAATTCTGGAAAAAATGAAGAAAAAACAAAAACAATATTTTGTTTTTGAAAACATTGACAAATTTTCTGGGTGCTTGTAAAATTTCATCATAAAAGAACATTCGTGGAAGTCATGGAAAAAAACAAAATCGATCTCCAAAAGTGCTATTTTCAAAAGCATTTTGGAGTGCTAATTTTGTTATTTTTGCCATGACTTCCATGAATGTTCTATCATGATGAAATCTTACAAGCATCCAGAAAATTTGTCAATCTTTGCCACCAAACAATTTCAGAATTTTTTTAATATGTTTTCATATTATTATTTTTGAATTTACAATTCATCCCAAGCTAATTTGAGGTCGTGAGTAGAATATGATGTTGCTATTGCAAGCGATACGACCACTAACTTTCCTAGCTACACCCATATCTCCACAAGCATCCCTCATGACCATAGCCGAATGCTCACCATTCAATCGCAATGCCTCCACCGTGGGTCACCCTAGTTGGCGCAATTTTTTTCTTCTGATTTTGCAGTGCTTTTGCTTTTTTATTTGTAATTTTTATTCATGTTTACTTGTTGTTTTATATTTCTTCTTGTGTTTTTATTTTATATATAAAAGATCTAAACTATTCTGGGTCAAATTTTCATTTTGCACATTAAAAAAAAATTCAGGTAAAATAAGAAGTGCTCACTCATTAAATATGTGTAAGAACATTAAAGTGTGTATGTCTATTCTAAATAAAATGTTCTTTTACTTTCGAAAATGATTCATGACCTCTTTAGAAAAATATTCATTTGCTTTCTTAAAATATTCATACATTTAGAAAATGAATTTTTCATTTATTTTAAAAGAATTTTTTATGTATTTTGTAAAAATTGCATGTAATTATTAAAGTGTTCAGGGATGTAAAAAAATATTCACGAAATTTTTAAGAAAATCATATAGAAGGTAAAACGAAAATATCCTAATAAATGTAATACTATATTTAAGAAAATATCTTTAATATATCCAAAAAAAGTCCATCGTTTGTTAAAAATGGTCATCGTATATTGAATAATGTACATTTTTCAATTGAAAATGGCATGGGTAATGTTCTTTTTTAAATCAAAAAGAAAATAAAGATAAATCTAATGAAAATAGAGAAAGAGAATAAAGTGAAAATAGAAAAAAAAAGAAAAAGGGGAAATAGGGAAAGGAAAAAATAATAGAAATAAATCAAGGAGAAAATGAAAAACAATAGAAGAAATAAGACACAAAAGCCTCGCAAAAAACTAGAAAAGATAAAACCAGCAGCAAAAAAATAGGGGGGAGGTGGTAACCAAGAAAAGAGACACATGTTGCATTAACTGGAAAGGAAACCGCCCAATCGTGTGCGCTTATCGGGTCATGACCCTTCTAAGGTGTTCCGCTAGTGAAGCTAATGCTCGGTACAAACAATATATATCATTCGCCCCACTTGCAGCGCATTTATTTTGCACATTCCTCAAGAAGTGGATCATCTAGAACATGTTCTTTTATCGTTCTTGATAACAGTTCTCAGATTTTTATACCAGGTCAGAAGGTTTGCTTGATTCAGGATTGATTTCAAAGCTAAGTTCAAAACTGGACCAGAAGGTACCGTCTACAAAACAAAATATGCAAACGCTAAGCAACGCGTTTATGTGGAGTAAATCAAGCCAAAAAAGAAATACTTCCAATGTGACCGGCGTCCGTCTACAATTGATCCAGAATCCACCTAACGTAGACTAACTAGAGATTTAGCATCACTGCTAGTCGACTTGCCCACCCGGTAAGCAACCCCTTACTAATGAAATCACCATACGACCATGTATCTTATACCCGGCTCCCGACCTCCTTTGCCACAAGGTCCAAAGCCGATTTGATAGCCTTGTCAAGTAAACCTGATGTTGTGCATGTTTATGTTCGACATGAACCCTTCAGTTCAAACAAATCTAGCAGCAATACAATTTCGTGATCCCACTGCTAGATGTACAAGACATGCACATGTTTAACATCCCAGATGGAAAAACATGCTTGATATTAACGAGGGATGTTTATACCATTTAATATGCATAGAAAAAGAAGCAATATCAATTGGGTATTTAGTTAAATAGTATGGCTCCTTCATGAAGATCCATCCAAGTAGGTTCCGACTCCGCTAGCCCATGAAAAATAAGTCCGGTCTACGCTTGCTCATGTGCAACATTTTCTTCTCATCTGATTACCCATGCATATATGTCCATGTTGCAAATAATCTTGATTAGATTTTTCTAGAGTTAATAATTTTAGTTAGATGGTACTTGACCTAGACGGTGCTATGCATCACCTATAGCGAGCAACACAGTCACTACCATTCCCAGCTATGCCCATCTCACCACTACAATCCCTCATGTCCCTCACCGAATGCTCACCTTTCACCCACAAACCCCTCATGATCGGTTATCCTGGTGAACATAATCTTTGTTGTGATTTTACGTTGTTTTTGCCCTTATATGTCCTTTCTATATATTTTTACTTGGTTCTTTTCGTTTTTCTCCTCTTATATTAATTTTCTCACAATATATAGAAAATATTTTTGTTCAATTTTTCTTTTTGCGCATTTTACAAACTAGTTTGTCTAAAAGAAAATTTGCTTACTCATTCGAGAATATCTAATACAACTGAAAAAGTTTTTTACTATTCTAAATAAAGTGTTTTGTACGGTCAAAACCAATTGACCTATTTATAAAAATATTCATTTAGTTTCTTAAAAAATCATTTATTTAGAAAAGAAATTTCACGAATTTACAAATAGTGTTCATTTATTTTAGGTAATGTGCATATATTATTGAACTGACCATGATTTTAAGCAGATATTCACATAATTTTCAAAAAAACATATATGTAATAAACTACACTTCAAAATATTAACCGTATTTAGGAAAATAGCCATCACATATCAAAAATATTCATTGTGTGTTAAAAAGTATTCATCATGTGTTTAAAATACGTAAATTATGTGATACAAATTTCATGTGTAATGTTTATTTTCTAAATGAAAAAGGGAAATAAGTGAAAATAAAATATAAAGGACGAGGAAATAGTAAAAAAAAAAGGAAAATAAGAAGAAAAATGGGAAATAAAGAAAATGCAAAACTAAAAAAAATCAAGAAAAAATAGCATGCAAAAAACAGAAGAAACCAGACACAAAAAAACCCGCTAAAAACAAGGAACTTTATGCAATTATAAACAAAAAATCAGGGAGGAAAAGGAACAAGAAATCTAGTGTTGCATGAACCAGAAAGTAACCAGTTCGCCTGCTGTGCTTATCGGGTCATAGCGGCTCTCAGTTGTTCTACAGGTGTGTGCTAGCTATTGATCGGTACAAGCAATATAGCATTTGGCTACTGATTAAAAAAATGTTAAAGAAAGACATATTTGGCCCAAAAATCATATAAAAAGTTAGTTATTGGCCAACCTTCTCCTAAAAACATGGATCTGCTGCTATATTATTTATCTAGCAATGGCTATTGATTCAATCCCTCTATTCTTAAGAATGAAATAAATACTTGACGAACTAGAAATTAGATAATGACATCAGTGTATTTTGATGCAAGCTAGCAGGTAGAGTAATTTAGATGTTAAATACACAATGTATCAAGTAACAAAAATTAACTTGAAAATATTATCTTGTATTTAAGAAAATAATCATCATATATCAAAAAGGAGTTTATTGTGTTTTTATAAAATAGTCATCGTGTATTTATGAAATGTACATTCTGTGATTTAAAATTCATGTCTAACGATCATTTTACAAATAAGGAGATAAATTTAAAAGAAATGAAAGGAAGAGAGAAGGCATAGAAAGAAGAACAAAAAAAGAAAATGGGTAATAAACAAACGGGCAATAATAATAATAATAATAATAATAATAATAATAATAATAATAATAATAATAATAATAATAATAATAATAATAAAAAATCAAGCAAAAAACAGAAAAGCAAAAAACCCAGAAGAAACCTGACACAAAAACATCGCTGAAAGCAAGTAACACAAAAACAGTAGGGAAAACTCATGGAGGAAAACCAAGAAGAGAGCTGCGTCTTGCATGAACTGGAAAGAAAATCTACCCATCGGCTGTGCTTATTGGGCCATACTTAAGTATTGTGCGGTCGAGTACTAGCAAATGCTTGATACAAGTGATATATCACACTCGCGTCCCGGCACCACACTCTCATAAAAGAGCAACAACGAACAGATTGGCTCGAGCATACCGACGGGCACTCTAATGTCGAGACTAACCGCAGGTCAAGGACACTGCTGTGGGGAGCTCCGGTTCCTTCAAAAGTCAGAGTTTTTGCCTGGAGATTATCTAAGACTTCGATCCCGACAGGTGCTGTCCGCCACCACCGCAGCATGGCCGATTCGGCGGAGTGCTCGATATGTCACGCTGCTAATAATACTTGGCGTCATTCCCTCTTCGACTGTCGCATGTCAAGGTGTGTTTGGGCACTTGCTGATGAAGAACTCACGGAGACTATCATATCCAACAGAACAGATGATGCGGAGCTATGGATGCTCTGGCTGGTTGATACATTACCTTCGGCGGAATTAGCACGGTTGCTCGACACGATGTGGGCTATTTGGTGGGCAAGGCGCCGCGCCATTCACGATAACCAGTACCAAAGCCCGCTGAGCACTCATGTTTTCATCAACAATTTCTTGGCCGAACTAGAGATGATTCCTGAGAAGAACGCAAAGCCAAAGGGCCTGAACGCAAATTGCAGGGACCTGCATGTGAATGCGAAGGACCTGCATGCTAATACAGGGAATACAAATGAAGGGGCACAGCCTAACCTGTGGATTCCGCCCGCCACTCATGAAGTCAAGATGAATGTAGATGGTGGTTTCTCGAAGATCGGTGATCAGGCAGCATCAGCGGTGGTTTGCAGAGACAAGCGAGGCATGTTTCTTGGTGCCTCCGCCATCATACATGACGGCCTCCTTGACCCTGCAGTTCTTGAAGCACAAGCTTGCCGCGAAGCACTTTCTCTCGCTATGGACCTGCATGTCCAATCTATCTGTGTAGCATCCGATTGCCTTGAAGTGGTGACCAACATAGAGGCTGGAGTTCCATGCCAATATTTTGCTATCTTACAAGAGATTAAGCATCAGAGGAGATCTTTTCATAATGTAAATTTTATTTATGAAAGTAGGAAACATAATGGGGAGGACCATGCCTTAGCAAAGGCCACTGCCTCTCTTAGTTAAGGGCGCCATGTGTGGCTTACTAGTTTGCCCAATATCATCTGTATCCCTATGTTTCTGAACGTTCAATAAAGGGTGCAGTTTGGCTAAAAAAACCACTCGCCTCCTGGCACTCTCATGAAAGAGTCCATCGAGAAGGGTGGGCGTATATGTGTCACGGCCCATCATGTGATTAAGCCAGAGCAAGGAGACAATTCGGAAGAGACAAATCCAACAGTGCGGGTCGACTCGATCTAATGGTTGTGCTGCGACCGCCCTAGCATTTGCGCCGATTGGCGGGCGCCTAAAACGGGCCTTAATATAGTCACAGAAGTGCCAGAACAATACAATAAACGCCTTGACATATAGCATGCGGGTTTTCGGTCCTGGCGCCTAGGGTTTCCCTGGCGACTCAGGTTCTTACGTCGGCGGGTTCCATCCTCGCCCTGATCCCAATTCTGATCCTCTTGCTTAGTTCTCGAGTTGGAGGTGGCAGAAATTATAGATCACTCGAAACCAAATCCACTCCTCAGCCTTCTGCTGTCGGCGGGGTCGTTGAAGCTGTCGAATGTCGCAGAGACCGTCGTATGGCTCGTAGCTGTTGAGTATGATAGTTATTATGGAAATATAGGATAGCGTAGGATTTATTCCACTTTGCCTTGTACTCCAAGACGACCTTGTACTCACTATATATATGCCCACGAGGCTCAAGCAATACAACAATTTCATCAAATCCCTCTCTCCCTTATAACATGGTATCAGCCTAACCGGTCCAAACCCTAGCCGTCGCCCGCCGCCTCCGCCCCGCACGCCGCCCCCGAGGTGGTCGGCCTCAATGACCGCCATCGGGCGCCGCTCCGTCCGTACCTAGGGTTCGTCCGCCGGTCATTTTGACCGGCTTCCCTAGAGAGTCTTTTGCCCGAGCCCTTGCTCCGGGTTTTTTCACTCTCTCACTGGTCGTTTTGATCGGTGTTTTTCTTTCTGGTTTTCCGATCTATGTTTGATCGGTTTGTGTCGCTTGCCACCGCCTTCGACCACCGTGCGCCTCTACTCCGACACCCGCGCGACCGGCCGATCTCTTCACCGACCTGGTGGCCCCGCACGACAGGCGGCCCCTAACGTCCGTCGTTCGTGCGTCTGCCCGCCCGTCGCCCCGACACGGCGGCCTCACGCGACAGACGGCCCCTCACGACTGTCGTCCATGCGCTGGGCCGATCGTCAATCTACGCCGGCCATCACCGCCCTGTCCCCGAGTTCAGCGCGCCCCTCTGCCGATCGAGCAACAGGCTTCTGCTGCCTCGCCCCGTCGGGCCGCAGCGCCGCCGCCCCGTGGTTCTCCCCGTGGCTCACCGATCCGTGTCGCCGCTGCGTCGCCCCTTAGAGCTCTAGTGTCGCGCCACGTGATCTCCGCCGCCGCCCCGAGGCCGTTCCCGTGTTGCACCACCTCGCGCGCTGCCGCTGCGTCGCCCCTTCGGGCCGTAGTGCCGCAGCCCGCGGTCAACTTCCGCACCGAGGCCGTCCGCTCCAGGTCGTCCCCGAGGCTGCACCGACCCTCGCGCTGCCGCTGTGTCGCCCTGTCGGGCTGTAGCGAGCGTGGCACGCGATCCCTGCAATCACCCTGAGGTCTTCCCCGTCGTTGCCCCGACCTGCCGGCGCCATTGTGTCGACCCTTCGGGCCGTAACGCTGCGGCCCGCGGTCCACCGCCATCCACGCGCGTTGACTTCCACATGATATGCGCCGCGACGCATTCCTTGGCACGGGAACGTCACCGTTCGCGCCGGTCTTCGTCAAGTTGTCTGGTTCATTATCGCCTACTTCGAGCACAGTCGTCGCACTCCTTCTCTAGCCGCCGCCGCCTCCTTAGGCCGCTGTCGCCGCTGCTCTTCTTCCGCAGCTCCACGGCGACTACCTCGACACCGGCGACCCCCGACTCGACACCGACCATGGCATTCTTCGCACGGCTACCTCGAGTACGGCTACGCCACCTACGCTCTCGGCTACCTCGACAAACGGAACAAAGGGCTACCGCCATGCTTGAGCAACATCGTCGGTTTCCACTCCAGCAATGACTCCGTGATGCATCGACCGTTATGATTGTGGGGGTTGTCTATCGGCTTGCCTTCGAATTCTTTTCCAGTCTTACCATCTGCGTCTCTACCGTTTTGACTGCGGGGGATGTTGAGTATTATCGTTATTATGGAAACATAGAATAGCGTAGGATTTATTCAATCTTGCCTTGTACTGTCGACGTGGCTCAAGCAAGAGAATGATTCCACCAAATCCCTCTATCCTTTATAACAGTAGAACTGTCCGTGGCCTTCAGTGCTGCTGCGATGGAGCATCACCGGGTGGCGTGGTGCAGCAATGGAGCAACGTCGGGGTCGTCGGTGCTCTGACGGAGTATTACCGAGCGGCAAGGTGCAGCGACGCGAGCTGCAATGGAGCAACGTCGGTGCTGCACTAATCCATTTTATGTACGGATTGCTGTACAAATCCATTTTATGTACGGATTGCTTAGGACACGTACGTATGACCGGTCAAGGAAACTGAATCCCGGGCGGGCTCGCTGTCGTACCCAGGCAAGGCAAGCAGCTAGCGAGTTCAGGGTTACACGTACATACCTAACTACTTGATCCATCTCGTACTGTACGTGCGTAGCTAGCTCTGCGATGGCCGCCGGCAAGCTGGATCCTCCCGCCGGCTACGCCTTCGACCCAGCCGAGCACGAGCTGATCACCAAGTTCCTCCGCCCACGGGTCGCCGCCGGACCGGACGCCTTCTTCGCCAGCCGCCTCATCCACGAGTTCGACGCCTACTCCGCTGCCCCCGGCGACCTCGTCGAGATGTATCAACACGCGCAAGGAACGGACAAGGGCGACGGGAAAGGGGGTGTCTGGTACTTCTTCACCCCTGCCCGTCGTCACCAGACCAACAAAGGCGGCCGCGGTGGCGGGAGGCGGCAGCGCGCCGTGGCCGACGCGGGCGAGGGTTACTACTGGCACTCGGAGAAGGGCGGGATCCCCGTGCTAGACAACCAAGGTAAACTCGTAGGCCATAGACGAAACCTCAGCTACATCAAGAAGTTGCCGGGAGAGAAAGAGAGGATCAGGATCGGCTGGTGCATGAACGAGTACAGCGATGACAAGCAAGACGGCTTGGTGCTCTGCAAGGTCTGCGTGTCTCGTCACAGGAGCGAGACCACATACGACGAGGTAATCAATGCTCCCGGTTCCAGGAAAAGGAAGGCCGCCGACGTCCAGCACCCGGATGCTCCACGTCCCCAAACCCCACGCCGCCAGGAACCGCCGATCGTCCAACAACCCGGGATGCTTCACGAGTATGGGCGCTGGTTCATGTCCGACGAAGGCGAGACGTTGTTGCCGCCCGGAACCGGAGTAGTGGACGACGGCAGCCTGGATCCAGGCGGGTTCTTCACCGCCGACATGCTTCAAGATTTTCCCGAGCTCCATGACGCTGTGGTGGCGCAGGGGTTCTTGCCCGGCAAACTCGACGGCGAAGTCCAAGAAGGCACTGGCGCTGCAGAGGATGAAGACGACGCCTTCCGGTGCACGTTAGATGAGCTGCTCGACTTCTGCGACGACACGACTGTACTAGTCTAGGAGAGTGGATCCTTTCACCACGTGAGGGCCGAGTGCGTGATGAAGAACTCCGAAACCTGCATCCAGTAGATGATCCAAGAGATGATGATGTACTAGTCTTGCTTAGCTTTGATGTATGTCATTGTCATGGCACACAAACACATGGTGTCTTGCTAATTGTATTGTGATGATGAACAAGCAATTAATCCGTGTGCGGCAACCTAATTGATTAATTTCTCCATTTTTCTCTCCATATATTCGTTTTGGAGTACGTACGTGATGGTTATAAGTGTTTCAGTTTCTCTGTTCATCTGATGGCCCATGCATATATGTCCATGTTAAAAATTATCTTGATCAGAACTTTTCTACAATAGATAATCTTAACTATCGATGGTTTTCGGTATGGGTGGTGCTTTGTATCAGCTACAACAAGCGATACGGTCACTACCTTTCCTAGCTACGCACATATCTCCGCTAGCACCTCATGAGTCATGACCCTCGTGGAATGCTCACCATTCACCCGCAGTATGTTTATTTATGATTATTTTGAGTCACCGTTGTTGACGCAATATGTTTATTTATGATTTTTGCAGTGCTTTTCCTGCTTTATTTGTTCTTTTTACTCATTTTTACTTGGTTTTTTTTCTTTTTCTCCTCCTGTGTTTATTATATATATATAACAAAACTATTTTGAGTCATATTATCATTTTGCACATTTGGAAAAAAATAGTTCAGGTAAAAAACGAAGTGCCCACTAATTAAAAATGTGTTATAAAATTCAAAAAGTGTTTGAGTATTCTAAATAAAATGGTCTTGCACTTTCAAAAATGATTCATGAACTATTTAGAAAAATATCCATTTAATTTATAAAAAATACTCATGTATTTGGAAAATAAATTTCAGTTTTTTCAAAGAATGTTCACATATTTTATAGAATTTACATGTAATTATCTATATTTACCCTACTACTGTGTATTGTGGCATGTTCATATATATTTTGGAATTCATCCCTATGTTGTAACCTGCATATATATTGTTTTGTAGGGAAAGTAAGGATTCTCAAATGATGACCTTGTTGCAAGTACCGGGGTACAGAAACAACAACCTGAAGCTATCAACAATGTCGTGGTGGTGCATCAAGAAGCAACAGAAGCAGACGAACATACACTGGCAATGCAGTAGTAGGAACTTGATGCTATGAAAAAGGCCCTACCAGAGCAGAAAAAAGAACTTGGAGCTGTTAAGAATTCCCTGGCAGAGCAACAACTAGAAATTGAAGCTGTCAAGATGGACCTGGCAGAGCAGCAGCAAGAACGTGAAGCGTGTCCTGCCAAATGCGTAGCATGAACTTCAATCTGTGAAGATTACGTACCCGCCAGCAAAACATACTTGAAGGTGTCAGAGAAGGCTTCTAACATCGTTGGTGGGCGTGTGGAGGTGTGTCGCTGGCGTATTTATCCTCGGTGGATTTGCCCGGTTCTGATTGTTGTTCATCTATGTTCGTGTGTCTTCGGGTTGGATCCTTTCGATCTACGTCATTCTTCATCAGCGGCAGTTTTTGTTCTGATGCGCTGGTCCTATGGGGCCCTAGCACGAAAACTTCCCGACTGTCTACTACAAGAAGTTGTGTCCAACTTCGTCGAGGGAGGGGCGATGATGGCGGTGCGCCTTCGGCTCGCTTCAGTGCTTGTTGTTGTCGCTAGGTGGTCTATGGATTTGGATATAAGTTTTATTATTTCTGTTGTTCGTTGTCCTACCAAAATTGAAGATGAACAGATCTGAAATTTTCTCGCAAAAAAGAAGGCTCTACCAGGGCATCAAGATGAAATTGAATCCTTGATAATGGCCCTGTTAGATCTGCATAATCATCTTAAATCTATCAACACTTCCCGTTGTAGACTAGCAGGAAGAACTTGAATTCGTCAAGAATGCCAAGGAAGAGAAAACTTTAGCTATGGAATGAGGCTTAACGATCTTGATGGAATGCTTAAGTACATCGCCACGATTGCGTCGGCAGGACCCATGTCTATAGCTGAGCAAACAAACCCCATCATACTAATTAATGCAATGTTTGATGGTCATGAAACTATGTCATTTTCCTAATTTTATTGTGCGGCTCTGTCCCATGGTTTGTTATTGTCATGGCTCAGAAAAGACTGTGTGATAATCGTCTGCCTTTTAATCGCAGTAAAGATAGCTGAATTGGCATTGAAATTGAATTTTCACACAAATTCATATAAAAATTGTCAAGATGGAAAAAAAATTCAAATATGCCTGCCAATTACAATATATAACAAACTCACAGTATCTACAAATTGTGATAGTTATGTGTGCCATCACCGGTGTATGGCATTGGACCCACATGTAAGAAGCCACATTACCCACGTCTGGACCCATTTGGCAGCAGCCTTGTCAGCATCTCATTGGCTCCATATCGCATTTAGCAAGTTTTTGTATCCAATCGCCATGATTTACATGCCATTTTATTGTTAAGCACTTATTTGGTAACAATTTAATTACTTACCAAACAAAATGTGTTTTTTGGTAAGTTAATAAAACATGAGACAATTGATTCTATTTTAGGGAGAATGGATGGGAGAAAAATTAGAGATGAAAGAAAAAAATTAAAGAGGAGAAGGAAAGAGTGCGATATATATAAGGAAGGATACAGGAAAGAAGGGTGAAATGGAAACCTTACATTCTTTTTAAGTAGTAGAGATAGAGATTGTATCATTATTATTATTGTAGCTCGGGTGAACAGTAAATTATGGAAAAATTGAAGAAAAAATAATATTTTGTTTTTGAAAAACATTGACAAATTTTCTGGGTGCTTGTAAAATTTCATCATAAAAGAACGTGGAAGTCGTGGAAAAAAAATCGATGCTCCAAAAGTGCTACTTTCAAAAGCTTTTTGAAGTGCTAATTTTGTTATTGTTGCCATGATTTCCATGAATATTCTATCATAATGAAATCTTGCAAGCATCCTATGTTTGAGGTCGTGAGTACTGTTTTTGTGGTCGAATTGAGGTCGTGAGTAGAATATGATCTTGCTATTGCAAGCGATACGGCCACTAACTTTCCTAGCTACACCCATATCTCCACTAGCATCCCTCATGACCATAGCCGAATGCTCACCATTCAATCGCAATGCCTCCACCGTGGGTCACCCTAGTTGGCGCAATTTTTTTCTTCTGATTTTGCAGTGCTTTTGCTTCTTTATTTGTTCTTTTTATTCATTTTTACTTGTTATTTTATATTTCTTCTTGTGTGTTTATTTTATAAATAAAAGATCTAAACTATTCTGGGTCAAATTTTCATTTTGCACATTTGAAAAAAATATTTCAGGTAAAATAAGAAGTGCTCACTCATTTAAATATGTGTAAGAAATTTAAAATGTGTATGTCTATTCTAAATAAAATGTTCTTTTACTTTCAAAAATGATTCATGACCTATTTAGAAAAATATTCATTTGCTTTCTTAAAAATATTAGAAGTGTTCAGGGATGTAAAAATTGCATGTAATTATTAAAGTGTTCAGGGATGTAAAAAATATTCATGGAATTTTTAAGAAAATCATATAGCAAGTAAAACAAAAATACTTCTAATAAATCCTATCGTGTATTTAAGAAAATATCATTAATATATCCAAAAAGTCCATTGTTTGTTAAAAATGGTCATCGTATATTAAATAATGTACATTTTGCAATTGAAAATGTCATGGGTAATGTTATTTCTAAAATAAAAAAGAAAATAAAGAAAAATCTTATGAAAAAAAAGAAAGAGAATAAAGTGAAAATAGAAAAAGAAAAAGAAAAAGGGGAAATAGGGAAAGGACAAAATAATAGAAATAAATCAAGGAGAAAATGAGAAACAACAGAAGAAATAAGACACAAAAGCCTCGCAAAAAACTAGAAAAGATAAAACCAGCAGCAAAAAATAGGGAGGGGGTAACAAAGAAAAGACACGCATGTTGCATTAACTGGAAAGGAAACCGCCCAATCGTGACCCTTCTAAGGTGTTCCGCTAGTGAGCGCTAGCTAATGCTCGGTACAAACAATATATATCATTCGCCCCACTTGCAGCGCATTTATTTTGCACATTCCTCTGGAAGTGGATCATCTAGAACATGTTCTTTTGTCGTTATTGATAACAGTTCTCAGATTTTTATACCAGGTCATAAAGTTTGATTGATTCAGGATTGATTTCAAAGCTAAGTCCAAAACTGGACCAGAAGGTACCGTCTACAAAACAAAATATGCAACCGCTAAGCAACACGTTTATGTGGAGTAAATCAAGCCTAAAAAGAAATACTTCCAATGTGGTCGGCGTCCGTCTACAATTGATCCAGGATCCACCTAACGTAGACTAACTAGAGATTTAGCATCACTGCTAGTCGACTTGCCCACCCGGTAAGCAACCCCTTACTAATGAAATCACCATACGACCATGTATCTTATACCCGGCTCCCGACCTCCTTTGCCACAAGGTCCAAAACCGATTTGATAGCCTTGTCAAGTAAACCTGATGATGTGCATGTTCATGTTTGACATGAACCCTTCAGTTCAAACAAATCTAGCAGCAATACAATTTCATGATCGTACTGCTAGATGTACAAGACATGCACATGTGCAACATTCGAGATGGAAAAACATGCTTGATATTAATGAGGGATGTTTATACCATTTAACATGTATAGAAAAAGAAGCAATATCAATTGGGTATTTAGTTAAATAGTATGGCTCCTTCATGAAGATCCATCCAAGCTGGTTCCGACTCCGCTAGCCCATGAAAAATAAGTCCGATCTACGCTTGCTCATGTGCAACATTTTCTTCTCATCTGATTGCCCACGCATATATGTCCATGTTGCAAATAATCTTGATTAGATTTTTCTAGAGTTAATAATTTTAGTTAGAGCATCTCTAGTAGACCCCGCATCCTGCCGGGCCGCATAACGCGTTTGCAGTTCGTGAAAAAATGGCTTTGCGGGCCGGCGCGGACGGCCACAGAGGCAGACCCACCAAACGGACCCGTATAAAAGGATATTCGCGGAAAACACTTTTTTACGGGTCGGCTTTGCGGGGTCTGCTCTTGCGCCGCTGCATCCCGCATCCCACTGGCCAGCAAATATCAAATCCACAACACAAAAATAAAACAAACATCCACACTACAAAATAGTTATTCAAATCACGGAAGCAAACTAAATAATTATTCAATACCAACATAATACAACAATCATCCATATTACAAATAATTATTCAAATCACTGAAGGAAACTAAATAATGCAATACAAAACTTGCCCCGAAAGCAAATACAAATGAATAGAAAAATGAGTTTGTTACTGTCCAACCCTTTGCCAATGGTGCTCAATGAGATCCTCCTGAAGTTGAAAGTGGGTGTTTGCATTTTCAATCTCTTTGTAGGTCTTAAGAAAAGCTCTAATGCGGTTAGGGTCTCTTGCCGGTTTGACACGGCCACCCACATTGTCGTAGAAGAACTCCAAGTTCATTCCTCTCTCATCTTCGAGAATCATATTGTGAAGGATAACACAGCATGTCATGATATTTTTTAAGGTTCTCTTGTCCCAAAAACAAGCAGGACCACGGACAATGGACAACCTAGATTGCAAAATCCCGAATGCTCTTTCAATGTCTTCTTGGGCTGCCTCTTGCACCCTTGCGAAATCACAATGTTTTCTAGTTTTGGGATCTTTCATGCCCTTGCGAATCAACTAGGCATACCGCTCGGCACAAAGCACAAAACAAACACTAACCGGCAGCTCGTGTGGCGGGTGATCCCGGGCGGCGACGAGGGGCGGGTTCGGCGGTGGTCGATCCCCGGCGGCGATAGCGACGAGGGGCGGCTCTTCTCGCCGGATCCGGGGGCGGGGTGCAATGTATCGGTGCTGGAGGGTGGGGGGCGCCCCCGCGGTGCGATTTCGCCTGCAGATTTGGCCGGAATTGCCGGCGGCGGACGGGTAGAACCAAAGGCGGGCGGGCGGCGGAAGGAGATGGGGAAAGGCACGCCGGCTGAAATGTCCCTCCCGCCAACCGCTTGACTGAGATACGGGGCACCG
The DNA here is from genome assembly GCF_018294505.1 of Triticum aestivum. NCBI lineage: Eukaryota > Viridiplantae > Streptophyta > Magnoliopsida > Poales > Poaceae > Triticum > Triticum aestivum. The sequence continues at coordinate 696,216,291 of NC_057807.1, forward strand.
CAGGAGCGAGGGGGAAACCCGCGTATTCGCAGGTTGGGGCCGAGATTTTGCCACGCCCCTCGAAATTTTTTTGCGGGCCGGTCGCGTTTGCGGGGTCTGCTCGGGCGGGATTTTCCGCGCCTACCCGCATTTTGGCAGTTATTTTGCGGGTCGGAGCTTTTTGCGAGGTCTGCTAGAGTTGCTCTTAGATGGTACTCTACCTGGACGGTGCTATGCATCACCTATACCAAGCAACACAGTTGCTACAGTTCCCAGCTATGCCCATCTCGCCACTACAATCCCTCATGTCCCTCACCGAATGCTCACCTTTCACCCACAACCCCCTCACGGTCGGTTATCCTGGTTGACACAAACTTTGTTTTGTGATTTTACGGTGTTTTTGCCCTTATATGTCCTTTTTACGTATTCTTACTTGGTTGTTTCCTTTTTCTCCTCTTATATTTATTTTATCACAATATATACAAAAAAAATTGTTCAATTTTTATTTTTGCGCATTTTACAAAATAGTTTGTCTAAAAGAAAAATTGCTTACTCATTCGAGAATATCTAATACAACTGTAAATGTTTTTTACTATTGTAAATTAAGTGTTGTTGTACTGTCAAAACTGATTGACCTATTTAGAAAAATATTCATTTAGTTCTTCAAAAATCATTTATTTAGAAAATAAATTTCACGAATTTATAAATAGTGTTCATGTATTTTAGGAAATGTCCATATAATTATTAAAGTGACCATGATTTTAAGAAGATAATCACATAATTTTCCAAATTTCATATATGTAGTAAACTACACTTGAAAAATATTAACCGTATTTAAGAAAATAGCTGTCACATATAAAAAATATTCAGTGTGTTAAAAATTATTCATCATGTGTTTAAAATACGTCAATTATGTGATAAAATTTTCATTTTTAATGTTTATTTTCTAAATGAAAAAGGGAAATAAGTGAAAAGAAAAAATAAAGTACGAGGAAATAGTAAAAAAAGGAAAACAGGAAAAAAAATTGGGAAATAAAGAAAAGGCAAAAAAATCAAGAAAAAAATGGCAAGCAAAAAACAAAAGAAACCAGACACAAAAAACCCGCTGAAAACAAGGAACTTTATGAAATTATAGACAAAAAAACAGGGAGGCAAATGAACAAGAGATCTAGCGTTGCATGAACCAGAAAGTAACCAGTTCGCCTGTGCTTATCTGGTCATGGCGGCTCTCAGTTGTTCTATAGGAGTGTGCTAGCTATTAATCGGTACAAGCGATATATAGAATTTGCCCCCCGGCAGCGTGTCTGCTAAAAGAGTTTCTTGAGAAGGGTGTACAGATGTATCACAACCCACACTGAGATCTCCCAACCTTCTATATAGCAAAAAAATGTAAAACAAAAAAGACATGCTTGCCCGAAAAATCAAATAAAAAGTTAGTTATTGGCCAACCTTCGCCTAAAAGCATGGATCTGCTGCTAGTTTATTTAGCTAGCAATGGCTATTGATTCAATCCCTCTATTCTTAAGAATGAAATAAATACTTGACGAACTAGAAATTGGATAATGACATCAGCGTATTTTGATGCAAGCTAGCAGGTAGAGTAATTTAGATGTTAAATACACAATGTATCAAGTAACAAAAATTAACTTGAAAATCTTATCTTGTATTTAAGAAAATAATCATCATATATCAAAAAAGAGTTTATTGTGTGTCTATAAAATAGTCATCGTGTATTTATGAAATGTACATTGTGTGATTAAAAATTCATGTCTAGCGACCATTTTACAAAAAAGGAGATAAATTTGAAAGAAATGAAAGGAAGAGAGAAGGCATAGAAAGAAGAACAAAAAAAAAGAAAATGGGTAATAAACAAACGGGCAATAATAATAAAAATAAATCAAGCAAGAAACAGAAATGCAAAAAACCTAGAAGAATCCTGACACAAAAACATCGCTGAAAGCAAGTAACATGAAAATAGTAGCAAAAAAACATGGAGAAAAACCAAGAAGAGAGGTGCCTGTTGCATGAACCGGAACAAAAAATCTAGACATCGGCTGTGCTTATCAGGCCCTACTTAAGTGTTGTGCGGTCGAGTGCTAGCAAATGCTTGATACAAGTGATATAGTACTCCCTCCGTCCGGAAATACTCGTCGGAGGACTGGATGTATCTAGATGTATTTTAGTTTTAGATACATTCATTTTTATGCATTTCTCCGACAAGTATTTCCGGACGGAGGGAGTATAACATTCGCCTCCCGGCACCACACTTTCATAAAAGAGTCCATCGAGAAGGCTGGGCGTATCTGTCACGGCCCACCATGTGACTAAGCCAGAGGAAGGAGACGATTCGGAAGAGACAAATTCAACAGTGCGGGTCGACTCGATCTAATGGTTGTGCTGCGACCAGCCTGGCGTTTGCGCGCCCGTCCGCCGGTGCCTAAAACGGGCCATATACTCTGTATCTGCAAGACTGAAATGAGGGCTGAGATCGATGGGCCATTGGTTGCAAGCGATCAAGATCAACGACTATTAACTCATCGTAGCTAGGTCGGTATTCTCAAACCCTGTCGTCCCTTCCGGCCGCCGGCCTACAATGTGGTCCTGGAGATCGCTCCTCAGCCGACCTCAGCCCCTTCTCCTATCCCGTCTCCGGCCTGGGCGCCCCCATGCCAGCCAGCTGACCGCCGTTCTTGGCAACAGCAACCTGATCGGCTCGCGAGGATACGCCGGCAACTCTCTCAATCGCGCGATGAGGCCAACCGGCAGGACGCTACGGGGAAGCGGCACCTATACGTGGCTGGGATTGATCCTCATAGTGTAGTTCTTGAAACTGAATTGTGGACTTAACCAGAAAGGATAAATGAGCAAACTCTGCGAAGTAGTGAAACGGATGATTGTCGATCAGAGTAGAATCACAGAGTCCCCTGCAACACAAGGCAAGATTGATTATTTGGCTGGACGTGTCGATTTTCCTGATCCATCCATAAACCAATAAGAAAGAAACGCATGGAGAAATCAAATCAGAAAAGAATAAAGACCGCCACGCACGCCAGAGAGATGCATAATTAGGTGCAGGAAAGGGATCGTTTAGCGACCTGGACTGGATTAGAGGGACAAGGGATGACCTGCGATTTGCTTCGCTCGGACGGATGCTCCGCAGGCTCGGACGGATGCTCGCCGTCAGCCAAATAGGCTCGCTCTCGCCTCCCCTTCTCTCCTCTTGCCCTCAAACAAGTGCAATCGTTCTGTAAATGGATGCGTATATGACCAAATAGGCCCGTCCTCGTCCTCGCATTCAAGTCGCACGGCGCACCCCGCACGCGGATGAATGACTACTTCTAGCATATATAGAGTTCGTCTTAGAAGGCAAAGTGAAAGAGAATAAGGAGCCTGCGGTGCCGCGGATCAGTGACATGGCGCAACCCAGACCCTTGATAGTTGGATGATGTGCATCCCTAGAGCGATTAATAACAAAATGATGATAATAGGCATGCGTCTGTTTCCAAGAAAGAGAATTAATTAAGTGGCATGGCGTGCATCTGTTTGTGCATGTATTTCCATTAAAGGGAATTAATTAAGTGGCACGGTTCTCTCATGGCTTTTACAATAACATGCATGGTCTCAAGAATGTTGTGCCGAGTTTAATTTCCTCTTTTTTTCAAAGTCAGTCGTTCGAGGATGTCAAGAAAAGACAAGCTCCGTTGTTTAAAACCTTGCTTTTTTTAACATACATGTTACTAATGTTCAAGTCTTCTTTGATGCCCACGGGCATGCATGGGAACGGGCACTCTCTTTTCTCTTATGTTATAAGAATAACAAGCAAGTATAAGCTTTATAGTGTTTGGACCATAGGCAATAATTCCATTAGATCAACTAGAAACATATGGTTTGATTGCATCTTTCAAAGACATAGCAACATGGCTGATCACCCTATGCATTCATTCACTGGCTCATGATTAGATTTATCCACATATCCATTACAAGTTTTGCTAATGAAAACAACAACTCTCGAAAAACATATGCATCATCCATGGAACGAACAAAACAACCAAAAGACGGGTGTGGCAGCTCGATAATGCCCTTCCAAGGAGGCGATCACGAAGGGGAAAGCATTTACACCATGCTACTTATATTTCCAGTAAGTATTGCACATGCAAAAGATTGCAGCAAAGAGGGTCCCCTCTTCACTCGTGGGGATGGACCAATTCAATAGGGATTTTCCTAGCACACCCATCAGGGAGCCCAGATCAATCAAGCCGCTCGAGCTGCCTTCTGATGTAGACCGTACATCGGCATCTTGGTGGTGGGCGTCAAGCAGAATCATGGTGATATCCACGGTTGATAGATCTCTCCACGAGCTGCTCGAGTTTGCCTTCTCATGCAGACCGTACGCCAGTGTCTTGGTCCTTGGGCGTCAAGCAGAAAATCACATGGTTGCATCCCGTAGAAACTGTACAGGCAAAACAACAAATAACCACAACTCAGTTGGTTATCAATAAGAATAAACAAATTCAGCCAATTCAACAGCGAGTAGAGATTTCCATGCATCAATACCATGATTTCTAGATATTCCCGTCTTTCTCCATCCTATTCAAATACATACACAGAACACTCATGCAATGCCTCAGCCCCCCGACAAAAGCACCAAAGGAGATGATTTAATTTGGTACAACTCAAGCAAATCAAGGATGGTCAATTAAGAAATTCATCCATGCACTCCAAATCAAGTATGATCCATTACTACACCGGATGATCCATCAAGCCTAAGTGCCTAACCAAGGATTACCAAACTAATCCTACAATAGCATGAAAGAAACATGTTCCACAACTAAAATCAAACACAACAGAGCTAGCTAGCTGTTCACCACGATTCTGAAAACAAAAGTTAATCGAACACCAGGACAAAACTAGCTAAGCTCCTGAAACTAATCCAAGACAGCCAACTTAATCGTCACCGCCGATGATTTATATGCACTCATTTCATTTCCCAAACTGAGTTTGGAAGGTGATGGAGACGCACAACAGAGCATGCATTTCAATTCCCAATTCGTTCATTTCCCTCCATTACACGATTCTTGTGGCAACAGCGATGTGCAGGCATACAAGACAACATCAGTCGGTCACTTTGCCTTTGGTGCCGTCTTAATTAACCTACTGATTGCGCAGAAACTAAACGTGATGTTAATGGTCTTGATGTATACCCGATCCAGCAAAGACACCAATGGTCGCTAGATCAAGGAACACATGATAAACACAATGTCACAGCCAAACAGAGCCAAAAGCACCTACTACAGAACAACAGGTGGCATACCCTCATCCTCAGAAATGCATTTTTCTCAGAAAAGAATGCAAATGTGAGACGGAAGAGCAATCACTGTTGGGCACCTTTTGAAGTTAAGTAGGCCACACACAGATGGAATCGCTGGTGAACTTCTCCCCCGTGCACACCACACGACGGTCTCCAGAGTATATCACTCAATGATCGTCTAGCAATTACGGTAAAACACCTAAGAAAAATATTAAATATATTCATCAACTAATCCATAAATCACAGGTCACGTTACATAACGGATTGCCTGAAAAATATATTAAATATAATTAAACAAACAACTCAGTAAATTACAATGCTCTGAAGGAAGCCAACCAGCTATTTTGCAACACTCTTAAGTGACAATGTCAACAACAGCAACTACAATTATGCATGAGTAGTATATAAACAAAGCAGATCACAATCACTTTGACTTGTTTGAGGAGTCTCAAAACTCTTACTTAACCTACTGAAATAGACACCATTGCAAAGCAATAACAATGTGATTCTATGCACTCAATTTCAATTCCCAAACTGAGCTTGGAAGGTGATGGATATGTACAACACAACAAGCATTTCATTCCAAAATTGTTCCTTTCCCTTCATTCCACATGCTTGTAGCAATAGAAGCTAGAACAAGGAACACAAGAGAAACACCATGTCACAACCATACAGAGCCAAAATTACCTACTACAGACTAACCTATGGCACATCCTCGTCACCTGAAATGCATTTTAGCTCTAAAAAAGAATGCAGTGTTCCTCTCAGAAAAGACTGCAAACACACACCATCGATGACGGCAAGCAAGACAGAAGGGCACTCACCGTTAAGCGCCGTTTGCAGTTGAAGTAGACCTCACACTGACATACTTGCTGGTGAGTTCTCCCCCACGCACACCACATGGCGCTCTCTGGAGTATATGGCTCGACACTCATCTAGAAGTTACAGTAAAATACCTGACAAACATATTAAATATCCTCAGCAGCTGATCCACAAAACACAGGTCACATTAAATAAAGAATAGGAGGTCATGACATATATAATTAACAAACCACACAGTGAACTACGATGCTGTGAAACAAGCCAACCAATCTGAAGGGACAGTGTTAGCAACATGGGCATCTGTGAGTGCATCAGCTAGCACTACTAGTATCAAAACTATCAACAACTAGGTGCTCCCGAGTGCCAATCAGGGTGGCAATATTTTTACAAGGATACCAAGGGCGCCTCGCTAACAGACAGCCAAAAGGGCGACTAGTTCAACCCTAAAAGTAGACCAGACCACACAAATAATACTAACTACATAGGTGTGGAGGCAGCGACGCATGCGGAGGGGCGCGTGGATTCCATCACTGAATCTAGGAAGAACTGCTTCACTGAAAACACATGTTACGTGGCCCGTTATCAGGATTACAGACACAAATAGATGAAAATACATAACAGAAATTCTTACTGATAGTTATCAGGATTACAAAGACACACAAAAGATATATGCTGCAGGATTATGCATCATTATCAAAAAACCAGTGTGCCATCTCAGGATAACACAAATACACACTATAATATCTCAGGATTAAGCACTCATTATCATAGAATAACTCCGCTTGAACAACGTTATTACATACTAGAACTACATAATCATTCATCTTGTTGTTACATGCAACACCCATGAATAGACGCAATGATTTTGATTAAATATAAGATGTGAGAATATTTAACATCAAATATTGAGATTTGGAAGGTTTGGTTAGTTTAAATGATATTAAAATAAATAATTTTGTGATACGAAATTAGTGCCTATTAGACCTACCGAGTGACATTCATGACTTGCACATTCCTGTGTGTATTTCTTCTCCTTCGCTGTTCATCTAGTGACAAAGTACATGTTTTAAAAACACGAGTAACAAAAGATTTGTGTGTTCCAGTTCTGCTACCTTATCTATGTATCATGCTAGATGAACAAGTAAACAACTAGTAGGGCTCCCGTTCTCTTCCTCGCTTGCAACAAGTGATTTGTCCTTCGTCAACATATAATTGAGTTACTTCAATTTATTTTACAATACGACTATGACCATGCAGAAGTGCAGTTTAGATCTCAATCTCAAAATCTTCGAGGAAAAAATGCAGAGAGCAATCTTTGAAGAACATGAAGTTTGCAGTCCAGTCATTTGGGGTGATAGCAGTGAGGTCTACAGTCTAGTTACACACCAAATTTATCGCTTATTGCTGATACAAAACAAATGCAGTCATTGTAAAAACTGATCAGTATATGATCACAATCACAGCAAAAATTAATTATCTTGGAACCACAAATTGTTCTTCGTGTGCTGTTGCACAGTAATTAAGTTTACAATGGATCGATGGCCCTGGACACACAGAAAATGAGAGGGAGCAGAGGAGAAGAACCAGCATCTTATGCAGGAGTCGAAGAAGCAGCCACCAGAGAGGAGTTGGAGCAGGCGTAGGCCAACAGACGCCCTGGTGATGTTCTCCTCCGCGACCACTAAACGTCCTTCACTTATGCATCCGTGTGAGGAAGCCGAATTAGGAAAGAAGAGCAAATCACGAGGAGGGAAGAGAAGAGGGGTGAGAGAAGGAGAGGGGACCTTGAAGGCGTTGACACTAACAGGACGGGAGGAGCGAGCAGTATCCAGCTCTCTCCTCATGGCCGTGTCATCCCCCGAGAATAGAAGAAGTGGTTGCGGCCTCCTCTCCGTCGCATGAGCGATTGTGGAGAAGGAGATAAACTCCAGCACCTCCATCACAGCCCTTGACAACGAGCTAGAGGTCTGGGAGCACCTGCAGAACACTAGGCATGTTGAGAAGGGAATCCACAAGATTAAGAAAGAATGACACAAAGTATATTTACATGTTTCCAGAAGCAACTCAAAGAAATAATTGGGTCAGGAGCTCGATGCAAGTGGTTCAAACAAGTCAATGCAAACACTATAGGAAAGTGTATTCAATGCTTAATTGATATGGGTCAAGTGGTGTCCCAATTAAAGGCAAGAAACGAACTGATGCTGAAGCATATAATCACAACTTCCCTAACCACGGCTATATATTTATTTATCTACCTAACTAAACTGTTTTCTTTTCCTAACTAAGCAGATTTACTTTGTAACTAAAAGACCTATTGTTCTTGCCTTGTTCAAGTGGGTACTGTTCAAGTGGATAAATATAAATACACACTGATATCTCAGCATTAAGCACTCATTATCATAGAATCACTCAGCTTGAACATTATTACATGCTAGAACTGCATAATCATTCATCTTGTTATCTTCAACACCCATGAACCAGACACAATGATTTGGATTATAAGATGTGAGAAAATATAACAGCAAATATTAATTCGGCATGTTCAGTTTTTGTTTTGACAGGAAGGCTTACTTTATTAACAAATAATAATTACATCGTCCACTAACAGTTTCACGATGATCTCAGGCCGGGCATCAACCCAAAGAGATGGGTTATTCGCACGTCCCCATCTAGCCAACTCATGAGCTACACAATTTGACTCTAATACAATGCTCGAAGTAACCTTCGTTGCAGTTTAGAGCGTCCACCACCGTACTGTTATCCGACCTCACCACCAAATTAGAGCATTCCGTATTTCTTGCTATTGCTATTCGGCATGTTTAGTTAGTGTAAAGGATAGTAAAATAAAGATTTCTGAGCTATAATTGAAATTAACATCTTATGAATTAACTCGAGATAACTCCAGCATGGCTCTAGCATGATAGGTTTCATCAAGTAGCAAGATATCCATCAGAGCACACAGATACACAAAAGGG
>NC_057807.1:696225807-696236853 GCF_018294505.1 Triticum aestivum
AAGAAAATGTTTTGTCAATTCGATTTTCAACTATAATGTGCAGAATCCAGTTTCCTCATGAAACACCAGTGCACTAGGTTCTACTGGTATGAACCGAAATACTTACAGAAGGAACTAATCGAAGCATATAAGAATTTGAATAACAATATCAAGGTGAAAGAATTGGCATCCTTAAGCTCCACCTCTAGTTTGTTGTGCCTCTCGACTTCTTGGCAAGGCAAATTCTACAGGCAGAAGTAACAAACACAAACAAAATTATAATTCTGGGACATATAAGTACCACTCCCAGACAAATTTCATTTAAACAACAATAGCTCGATCGAAATGGACATCCCGGAAGCGATCAAACTGATTGTGGTGGCCAGAAGACCACCACCACAGGTCCAAACACTAAACCATTTGCTCGATGGGACCATCACCACAGGGAAATATGCAGAAGAATGAACTGCTACATTAAGTGGACTTTGACAAGAGGCCAAGGTTTGATGGATGTAGCACCTTAAGAGGCAAAGAGAACAGTTCCACGTGAAAAGTAGAACAGTTCAAAAGAGGCCAAGGTATGAATGATATTTCATTTTAAGAAAATTTGAAACTACCACAATGGAGCACACTTAGAAAACCTACAGGTTTAAGTGGACTTTGACAAACTAATAGTTTGACAGTGTTTATATACTTGAATATCATACACTTTAGCAAGCCTACACTCAAGGTTATCAACCACTCAATTAGATTGATCATGCTAGGGGTCTTGGTAGAAAGAACAACCCAATGCCAGCTCTAAAACAATAACTGGAGCATAACTAGTCCTTGGATCGCTTACAGGAAATCAGCATGCAGATCCCTCGACAACAAAAGATCATAGTGTTTGTAAAAAAGCTAGAGCGTAGGCATGAAAGGTCACAAAATGCAATGATGCCCGATGGTCAACATAAGAAGAATGCCTGAACTACAAACAGATCTGATAGTCAAATACCATCTACCTCTACACAAGGAAAAGGTTCAGGGGTTGTGCACGGTGCAGAGGAACCTCAGAAACTTTTGTCCGGTGAGGGAGTTAAACATCATTATCACAATAATATGTTTCAAAATGGCTTTGAAATTACAACCAACAAATGTCCCTGGAAGAATCTAAGTAAAGTTTTCTATTTCAAATAAAATCAACAAGAACTTCTATATATACAGAATAAATTATCCGTATGACTACAAGTGTTCGACCTTGCAACAAGTCAAACTAAATGATGGATGTATTTGCTCCTCTACAGATTACAGTGCACGAATCTCAGAATCAAACCGGATAAAAAATTCATGACTTGCACATTCTTGTGTGTATTTCTTCTCCTTCACTGGTCATCTAATGACAATAGTACATGTTTTAATTGTGTCTGCTCATTCCGGTTCTGCTACCACATCTGTGTGTCATGATAGATGAGGCTCCCGTACTTTTCCTGGGTTGCAACACAGGTAAGTCACCGGAAACTGGCCCAACTACAGGTAAGCTATGAATGCACCATATTATGAAGAAAAACAGTATAGGAATGACCCATATGATCAGAAGGAGGTTAATTCTGCAAAGCCTGAAAGCCAAACCCAGCCCATTGCATTTTCCTAATGAGTGTTGAGGGAAAGGTTTTATCATCAACCACTCATGTTGGAGGCCCAGCATCGCGCAAGGGTGGTAGACAAGATCCCAAACAAGTATTTTGTAAAATCAATCGATCAACCGAAAGAGGAAACATGGTTATTCGTCTAGTATTTTTATGTACATATATCTTTTTTTTTTCGAAAAGGAGGAATACCCCCGGCCTCTGCATCTGGCTAATTTATTTAGTGTTTTTGCTGCTGTCTATGGTAATCGGTAGAGCCATTTACTAACCACAGCTAACTGAACAAAGCGAGTAGTGTGGGTTTTATGCTTGAACCAAACAATGGTGCAGATCCATAGAAATTGAACATCCAATATATTTTAGGCATGCACATAGAAACTAAACGACCAAGCAGTGATGTTTATTCATCATGTGCCTGCCTATGCAATTGCAAATTCTGTCCAGAACAGATACTGGGGTAGAGGGGAGAGAGGGGAAGCTCACAAGGTACAACTGCCGCTAGGAGTGTCCTCCCTGCACTTGCAACCTTGATCGAACAACCTGTAATTATTATCAGGAGTGAAGATAATCTGAGATATAGAACCAAGCTAAGAACTTTGGGAGTATATTCATCAACAAGTAACAAGAGTAGAGTAGAACAAGGGTGCAAGAACACTGCAGTTCACAGACAAACAAGCCTGATTGGTATAATCTTCAGAAACTGGAGGCAATTTAATTAGTGATGATATAACTCAAAGACACCAATCAAATCTTGCTGTCAAAAGAGAGATAACGTCTTACTGTCATTAAAGAAAGACATGTGGGTCCAGGATTATAAGAATGTAGCCTTTATCTTGAGGGTTTTAAGACTTTTAAATTCATTTTGCATTATGATTCCATAAAAGACGAGTTTCACTTTGATGATCTATACTACAGGATTTGGAAAGAAAGGCAGCAAACAAGAAGTGATTCAAGATAGTAATGTCCTAATAATAACCCTGGTCTATTTACAAGTCCTTATTTTATGCATTTTACCTCTTGGATAGATCCAGCTCTTGTTAGGACAAAGTCTGAAAGCTTAGCATCATAATCCTGCAAAGAGTAACATAGAATGAAACTAAGACAGTATCTTCACATCATCAAGTCCCTTTTATTTCTACAATATGAGTGATGATACAGGTAACTTTTGCAATTTTTCTACCCTTCTTAAAAAAAAGAATAGCTTTCTTTCAATAGGGTGATCTTAATACTTCCAAGAAACTCATCATAGTTGACACTTGACTTCTTTTTACTATTTCTTTGAATAGGAGCTTCGTTCCATTTGCAAATCAATACAACTTAACCGATGCCCTCTAAAGAAAACAAAATAACAACAGAGCCCACAAACTTTACAGGGGCAAGTACCAACCCAAATATCAATTGCATCAAGAGCTCAATTCAAGTGATTCAAACAAGTTTTTATCCAAGTCCCATAGTAGACATGAGGAAGGAGAGACCAATGGCTTACCTATGAGGGAGTCAAAGAAGAAGTGGCCACCGTACGGGCACGGTGGGAGCCGTCGGAGTGAGGGATGATGCAAGCAGACCCGCTTGCCATACGGCAGCATCTCACCCAAAAACTAATTTAGTCATGACAACAAGAAACATCCTCAGATAACAAGGTGGTTGGTCGCTAGCCTCGAACTATTGCTCACGTACATCCTTCAGCGACACAAAGCTTGGGTAGCAGAGAATTTCCCTTGGATACAGGAACTGCCATGCTCTTCATACCTGTTTTGGGAGCACATATTGTTAGGTGTCCGAGGCGAGATGATTAACTAGGGCAAACAGAAAAGAACCAAGAATATCTAAACTTACTCGGCTCTTTAGAACACTTGCTGGAACGGCCCAAGAGATGCAAAGATGCACCCTCCAATATAAACACTGCACTCAAATTACAGATGTCAGCCATGCCAATGAACATCTAAAAGATGAATCTCAACACTAAAATATGCCATGCAAATGTATCCAAAATATGCCTTGCAAATGTATCCAAAATATGCCTTGCAAGGGCATAACGAGGTGATTTCTATTCCCAAACTAAGCTTGGAAGGTGATGGAGATGCAAAACAGAGCATGCATTCCAATTCCCAATTAGTTCATTTCCCTCCATTCCCCAATGCTTGTGGCAACACAAGCCACAGCGATGTGCAGGCATACAAGACAATATCAGTAGGTCACTTTGCCTTTGGCTACAGTCTTAATTAACCTACTGATCGCAAAGAAGCTAAACACCTTGTTAATGCTCTTGATGTATACCTGATCCAGCAAACACACTAATGGTCGTTACATCAAGGAACACATGAGAAACACCATGTCACGGCCAAACAGAGCCAAAAGCACCTAATACAGAACAGCCCGTGGCATACCCCCATCCCCTGAAACACATTTTTTCCCCTCAGATAAGATAGAGAAGTGAGACGGAAGGGCACTCACCGTTGGGCGCCTTTTGAAGTTCTCCCCCGTGCACACCACCTAGCAGTCTCCAGAGTATATGACTTGATGATCATCTAGCAATTACGGTAAAACACCTGAGAAAAATATCAAATATCTTCATCAGCTAATCCACAAATCACAGGTCATGTTACATAAGGATTGCCTGAAAAATATATTGAATATAATTAACAAACCAACACATTGAATTACAATGCTCTGAAGCAAGCCAACTAGTTCTTTTGCAAGACAACTCTTCAGGGACAATGTTAGCAACAGCAGCTGCAGCCATACAATGATGCACGAGTAGTATATACGCAACAGATCACAATTACTTTTCACTTGCCGCGGAGTCTTAAAACTCTTAATTAACCTACTGAAAATAGCTACTATTGTGAAGCAATATATAAGGTGATTTTTGTGAACTCAATTTCAATTCCCATCGATTCCCAAACTTGGCTTGGAAGGTGATGGAGATGTACAACAGAGAATGCATTTCATTCCAAAATTGTTCCTTTGCCTCCATTCCACATGCATGTTGCAATAGAAGCTAAAGCGATGTGTGGAAAGACATTACAAGATCACGGCCAGTCACGTTGCCTTTGCTACAATCTTAATTAACCTACTATTTGCGCTGAAACTAAACACGCTGTTAATGGTCTTGCTATATACCTGATCCAGCAAACACAGCAAACACAACAGTAGTCGCTAGATCAAGGAGCACAAGAGAAACACCATGGGACAGGCATACAGAGCCAAAAGCACCTACTACAAACCAACCTGTGGCATAGCCTCATCCCGTGAAATGAATTTTTGCCCAAAAAAAGAACGCAGTTTTCCTCTCAGAAAAGATTGCAAACACACACCGACGAGGACAGCAAGACAGAAGGGCACTCACCATTGGGCCCCTTTTGCAGTTGAAGTAGGCCTCATACTGACAGACTTGCTGGTGAAGTTCTCCTAGCTCACACCACATGACATTCTCTAGAGTATATAGCTCGACACTTGACCAACAGATGAAGTAAAATACCTGAGAAACATATTAAATATCATCATCAGCGGATCCGCAAAACACAAGCCACATTACATAACAAATAGGAGGTCATGACATATATAATCAACAAACCAAAACAGTGAAATACGATGGTGTGAAAACAAGCCAACCAATCTAAAGGGACAGTGTTAGCAACATGGCATTGGTGAGTGTATCAGCTATCCCCACTAGTATCAACTATCAACAACTAGGTGCTCCCAAGTCCCAATCAGTGTGGCAATATTTTACAAGGATATCAAGGGCGCCTTGCTAACAGGCAGCCAAAAGGGTGACTCCTTCAACCCTAAAAGTGGATAAGACCGCACAAATGATACTAACTACAGAGGTGTGGGGGCCAAGGCTAACAACGCATGCGGAGGCACGCAGGGATTCCAGCACTGAATCTAAGTAGAACCACTTCACTGAAAACAAATATTACATGGCCCATTATCAGGATTATAAACACAAATAGGTGAAAATAGATAAGTTATCAGGATTACAAACACACACAAAAGATATATGCTGCAGTATTAAGCATCATTATCAAAAAATCAGAGTTTCTTCTCAGGATAACACAAATACACACTATAATATCTCAGGATTAAGCACTCATTATCATAGAATAACAACTCTTCTTGAACGTTATTACATACTAGAACTGCAGAATCATTCATCTAATTGTTATTTTGAACACCCATGAACAGACAAACGATTTGGATTAAATATAAGATGTGAGAACATTTAACAGCAAATATTAATTCGGCAGTTTAGTTAGTTTAAAGATATTAAAATGAAGAATTCTGAGATACGAAATTAGTGCCTATTAGACCTACCAAGTGACATTCGTAACTTTCATTCCTGTGTGTATTTCTTTTTCTTCACAAGTCATCTAGTGACAAAGTACATGTTTTGAAAACACGAGAAATAAAAGATTTGTATATGCTCATTCAGGTTCTGCTACTAGATGGACAGGTAAACTGCTAGTAGGGTTCCTGTTCTCTTCCTGTGTTGCAACAACTGATTTGTCCTTCGTCAACATATAATTGAGTTAATTAAATTTATTTTACAATACTACTATGTCCATGTGGAAGTGCAGTTTAGAGCTCAGTCTCTCAAAGTCTTCGAGGAAAATATGCAGAGAGCAATCTTTGAAGAACATGAAGGTTGTAGTCTAGTTATTTTGGGTTGTGGGGTCTATTGTCTAGTAACATGAGACAGACACACCAAATTTATCGCTTATCGTTGACAAAAAACAAGTGCAATCGTTGTAAAAATGGATGTGTATATGACCAAAATCACAGGAAAATGAATTATCTTAGAACCACAAATTGTTCTTCGTGTACTGTAGCACAATAATGAGCCTTACCACGGCTCGATGACCGTGGACACGCAAAGCATGAGAAAAAGCAAAGGAGAGAAACTTAGTAGCTTACCTATGCCATAGTCAAAGAAGAAGTGGCCATCTAAGGTGCAGGGGCACCCGCGAGAGGGGCCTGCGTCTGTGTGAGCTGAGCCACAAAACGAAGCTCCCTATCCTTATCCAACACTTCCACAACTAGGTGAGGTCCACAAATAATTGAGTCACTTAAAGCAAACAAAATTATAGAGCTAAACACAATGATACAGTGTGGAATGAGATGCATCACATTGCAGATTTCCGTCAAATGATAGACAGGGCCATCAAGGCATCATTTCCCCAAAACCTAAATAGACGTGGCTCGTTTACCACGTGCCCAGAGCAAGGGCAGGAATAGAAGGCAGGTGGTCTCACCTTTAATGTTTGTGACCATCGATGACGGTAGTGAGCTGGACGAAGACAAAAAGACTGAGCCAAAACAATAAAGCCAGTGACGCGCACGCCTTTGAGACGAGCCTTCGATATGCTAGGTCGCTAGTTCTCTAGTAGGTGACATCCTGAAGGACAGAAATAGATGAGTGACGCTATTGACATTACAAGAATACAAGTGTTGCTTCCGGTTAACAATATATCTGACACATGCAAGTTGGAAGTAGTTAACCTCTAATAAATAAATAAATAAACTAAGCAATTAACATCAGCACAGAGTTACAATATATTCTATTTCATGAGAAGCAAGCAAATCACCCAAAAAAAAGTCTAAGTTAACTTATCATCATGCAACTATTATTTTGCATGCCTTTTCCATGGAATTAGGTTAGCCATGGAATTAGGTTCTTAAGAAGCAAGTTGAGGTTTTTAATCCTCCAGAGAAGAATGAGAAATCTGCTACTAAATAAAATAACATGCCAAGTAATTTACTTCACAAGAAGACAAGTCTGTTGACCAATAATGCTAGAACAGAGCCCATTGGTAGAACTAAATATACTAAAACAGGGCCCTTCCTTAACTAGAGGGAAATTCACTAGATAGCAGGAAACCACTAGACTAGAACATCATCACCCGATCCAATTGAGACCAAACCAAACACTTAGGCTATACAACTTAGCCGTGGCTCGACGACCATGTGCCCAGAGAAAGGGGTAAGGAAAGAGGAGGAAGAAGAGAGTACCTTCAATATTTGCAGCTGAGACCGAACCACACCTTAGCTGGTGAAGGTGGAGACGAGAGCTGGCTGAACCCAGAACCGCACACCAACCAAACTGGCAACAACAACAACAATTTGGGGAAGAGCAGAGAACAGACTCGCCGGCCCAAGCTACAACAACAATTCCCATTTTCAGAACATGACAAGGCTCCAACCGAAATGAATTTGTTGTCAGTCAGGAAGAGCTCACATTGCAGGCCGAGGTCGCCATTGCACACCGTCGCTATGTGCTCAAACCACTGCAGCCTTGTCGCAAACCCTGACCATCCATTCAATTACACAACACGAGGCAGAAAATCATCAGCAACTCAGCAGATAATCATCCATGGCACAAAAAACAGAATGAGCATCTATATATCGACCAATCCAAGCAACTAGAGATTCTACCTTGGGAAAAAAACTAAGCTCACCAGCCTAGTGCTGGACTTGGGACATAATTGGACATGATGTACTGCTAGCCCTGTTTAAGAATTCATCCGATTAACCAGTTAACTTGCCGATTAATCCCTACTCATAGGGTCACCGAGTAGCCGATTAACTGATTAATCGCCCGAGTAATTGATTAAATGGCAGATTAACTTGCCGATTAGCCTATTAATCCCCTACTCGTCAACCAACCGAGCAGCTATCAGTTAACGATTTCCTCAACAATGACTGCTAGTGCTGCTGCTAGAGTTGGGCGCAGGCATGAATACAAGGCACAACAGAAGAAAAAATGGCAGGATGTGTGCGAACCTTGAGGAAGTCAACGAAGGCGACGCACAGTGGGGGGAGGTGTGGCGAGGAGGAACCCAACGGCGGCGGCAACGACGCAAATCCTTCAGCTTCGGGGGCTGCTATGACGTTGAATTGACATCTGACAACCCAGAGACGGAAGTATTCATAGATAGTGTATCACCATTGCAAGTCACACAAAAAACAGAGTTATATTTATTAAGGAAAGTAGCCACTCTACCATGGTCCCTACAATGGAGCCATATCGTCGCATAAATCAGTTGCACACATACACCACAAGTCCCCAGCACACAAAGTAGCTAAGCTTGCTATAAAGTCAATAGCTATCTCTGCATGCTTATCCTGTATATTTGTTGTCTACC
Organism: Triticum aestivum; assembly: GCF_018294505.1. Lineage (NCBI taxonomy): Eukaryota > Viridiplantae > Streptophyta > Magnoliopsida > Poales > Poaceae > Triticum > Triticum aestivum. The sequence continues at coordinate 696,234,557 of NC_057807.1, forward strand.
CAGCAGGGTCTTTCATAAGAGAAGTATACTTTTAACTATCCTATTTCAAAAGAAAAAGTTTCAAGCATAAAAGAGGAACCAAAAATTTCATGTCAAGGATAAAAAAACAGCAATCTATTTCCCCCTTTTTCATCTTACACCTCTCTCATCAATCTGTACACTTTTTCACTTGCGCATCTCCTCGTTTATTAAATAAAAATATGTTATTGAATACTAACTGAACTCCTGCTCAATGCATCATTGCCTAAAACTGACAATATAAATTCTAGAAGTGTGACTGTGTATAAAAGAGAAGGCACGAATCAATAACTACAGGGGGTGCAGTTTACAGCCTGAAAAAATACAACTTTCGGATGGAAAATGTGAATCATTCACATGAAGCAAAATAGAGTGGCATCCAATAGTTCAAACAATTGGGATGTATAGATGCTACAAGCTTGTCAGTTGACAAGCACACACTGCACAAGGGCAATGAGCATCTTGAGATGTTGTCTGTTCCTTTACGATAAGAACAATACAATGTAAGGAGGGATCCTACAACTTAGCATGGGCTGATTTTTTCTCTTCCAAGGCCCTCTGTAACTGAAACCTCCCTGTCAGCTACTCCCGTGCTACGTACCAACTGAACCCATAAACAATAGTCACCAGCTGGCTTACACAGCAAAGAAACATCTCTATGATGTGTTTACAGAGGGAAGAAACAAAAAAGAATTCAGTAACCAATCAACAGAGAGGAAGAGGGAGCAAGAAGTTGAAGAACAACCTCCTGGATGAGCAACTCACGTGGCTCGACGGGGAGGTCGGGGAGGAGCCGGAGGGGAAGAACCGCACGGCCGCAACAGACGAGAGAGCAAAGATGCTAGAGGTTGCCAACATCGTTGATGTGGACAAGACTGGATGCATTGGCTGGCCAACCTCCGCCTGGCCATGGTACTTGAAGGTCAGCTTGGGCTGCAGCAACGCCTCACCTGCGACACACAAGAGCAGGATTTAAACACATCAGCAAGGCCTTTCATAAGAGAAGTACACGTTTAAGTATCCTATTCCAAAAGAAAAAGGTTCAAGCATTAAAAAGGAACCCAAAATTTCGTGTCGGGGATAAAAGACAGTGTTCCCCCATTTTCTTCTTATACCTATCGCATCAACATGTTCTATTTGCATCGAACCATCTGCACACTTTTTCTTTTGCACATCTCCACGTTTATCTATTAAATAAAAATATGTTATTAAATACTGACTGAACTAGTACTAGATGCATCATTGCCTAAAAATTGACAATATATATTTCAGAAGTGTGACTGTGTAAAGGAGAAGGCATGAATCAATAACTAACTACATGGGTGCAGATTACAGGCCCAAAAAAAGAACTTTTGGATGGAAAACGTGAGTCATTTTCTATCAAACTGCACATGAAGCAAAATAGAGCGGCGTCCAGTAGTTCAAACAATCGTCGGCTGTACAAATGCTACAAGCTCAAGGGCAAAAGAAGTTGACAAGTACACACTGCTCAAGGGCAACGAGCCTCTTTAGATGCTGTCTTGTTCTTTTAGGAAACACAATGGAATGCAGGGAGGGATCCTTCAACTTAACACGGGATGATTTCTTCTTCTCTTACAAGGCCCTCTTTAACGGAAACCTCTCTAGCAGCTACTCATGTACTAGTACCACATACCAACTGAACCCCATAAACAGTAGTCACCAGCCAGCTTCAGAGCAAGATCGTATGTCAAAGAAAGATCTCTATATATGTCAAAGAAAATATTTAATGAGGAGAAGCCTCAAAAGCAATAATTTTAGTTTAAGTCAAGAACAGTGAGAAGTCGCAGCAAACAAGATCGATTTTATTTTTATTTTTGTTCAGAAGCTGAGATGTATGTGCGACTTAGTGGCTTACCCCTTGGTTGACAAGTTGAGAGTGGATTCCACATTAACCCCAGGAACTTGCTCTCCTGCCACCCACACATGCATCAATCAAAAAGAAACAAAGAGACACCTCAGGTTGAGTTAAGCATCCATGAGTGGCAGGAGCAGGAACGCAAAAGTGCAGATAACAGCAACGTACAGTAGGAGCAAAACCTCCTTCTGCTGGAGCTGCTTGTTGACTGCATCTTTTCTCGGACTCCTACTCCAGGGGTATGTTCTCCTGCAGCAGCAGAGAGGGAGCAGAAAGAACTTGACGAACAGAGCAAGAGAGAGAGAGGTGTTCTCCTGTAGCAGAGAGGGGTTAGCATGCAACTAATGTAAGCGTGGAGAGCACGATATTACACTGAGGACCGAGGTTGGTTGCAGGCAATCAC
>NC_057807.1:696237155-696260453 GCF_018294505.1 Triticum aestivum
CCGGTGGCCATTTAATTTGTCTTTTTTTTCGAGGGAAAAGGGGACTTTATTTCTTAAGGAGGAGAGTCTGCCATACACAGGAGTACAATTTCATTTGTCCCCGATCCAAACCATACCACGGATCACGCTCCCTACAACAATCCGATGAGCAGCCCTAACCATATTTTTTTTGTCATGTATTATTATTGTTGTTGTTATAGAATATATATGAGCTCTTTTTCGTCGCGTGGGACCCACTCATCAATGGGTTGCCATCTAGTTTCTTTTTCCTACACTCCATCGAGAATGCCAATTTTATTTTATTTTTTGGATCGGAGGAATATAACGTGCACGGAACGGAACGAACACGGAACACGTGCGCTCGCGATTCAATTTTGTTTTTTTATTATTACGCTGGAAACATTAGCGAGCGAGCGAAGAGCACGCGCGGAGTGGTTCGGTTCGGTTTGGTTTAGTTTTGCCGAAGATAGCCAGCATGTTCGCTCGCTATTGTTTCGCGGAACGGCATGGCTCGTTTTGCTGCTTTGGCCACATGACGTCAGCCAGGCATGTGCAAGACTGCAATCACGCGATGAGGCCAACAGGCAGGATGCTACGGGGGAACGGCACCACCACGAGGGACGGCTTCGGCATCCACAAGCTCGACCTCGCACGACCTCGCACACCGGCATCCACAAGCACCACCATCTTCTGCACGACGTCGCACACCGCCTTTTCCTCCGGGTGACTCATACAACCCTCGGCGAGCGCGTGCAATTCGCCGCCGTCGGCAGCAGCATCGTCGCCATAGGTAACACAACGCATATCAGCCCTGTGCTAGATGATACTTACATACCTAGCGAGATAGGCGGCGTCCTCATTTACGACACCAAGGCGGCAGCGATCACCGTCGCGTCTCACCTCCCAGACAGCCTAACGGATGGACCAAGGTCTCACCGTCGCGTCTCACCTCTCATTTGTGGGCCAAGCACACTATGGTGGCCATCTGGGCGCGTGGGTCGGCCTCCACACCGTCGGTAATGGCAAGGATATGGATGCTCCTCCGGTGGCGGACGGGCACCTCTGCACCGGCAATGTCATGTCACCCCCCAAGGAGTGGAAAGCCGGTAAGGAGAAGCTGTTTCGCTTCGACGAGGATGCCGCGGCTGACTGGAGCCACGTCCAGGCCAAGCTCGTGCCCATGGTGTCGGGCAAAGGCTGCACTCAATACTGCCTCATGGAGCACCTGCGACCCAAGGGGAACGACGAGGGGTGCTTGAGCGAGGGCGACGAGTGGCTGCTGCGGCTTACCAGCTTCCATGTCGAGCATGGGGATGACGGTGAGCCCGTGGCCATGGCTCATCGGCCGGCTCGCTCTTACAAAGTGTCTAGGTACAATAAGGATTTCGATGCTCAAGTGTTCTGGATGTAATCTGCATAGTCGCAGAAGCTTGTTCAATTTATATTACTGCAGAATCGAGGTCTTGATTGAAATTTCGGATCTGAAATTTCAACGTTTTTCTTTTTTGTATTTCTTCAAATTTTTCTTCCTTGTAATTCTTGGAGACTTGGAGATGCAGTTCGGGTAATATATTCATTGCCAAATATTACCATTTTCAGTTCGAGTAATATGTTCATTGCCAAATATCACCAGTTTTAGTCAATATAAATTTTTCTAGCTTTGGGCCGATTTTCCATGTGGTGATTCACATGCCCAAAATGATTTCTAGAAGAGGAAAATGACAATCCTGGCACAAAATTAGCTGGAGAAAAGATCTATAGAATAGTCCAAAGTCACTGGCGGAGTTAACGGTGGTTCTGTTTTTCACTTGGAAAGATGTCCATGCCAATTGACTCCAACAGAGATGGAGCTGCTGGTGTACAACGTGCAGAAGCACAATTCACCGCCGTGGTACCAGCAGCACTGGCAGTCACACACGAAGGGAAATTCCGTGTTGGCGTTGTGGAGATTAGTGGGACGAGCCAAGGGACCGTAGTCGCCAGTATCAATACAAATGGCGTCTGTGATCAGTCATTTTTTTTCTTTGGTGGATGTTGTGGTGGCTGCGAGAAAGAAGAAAAACAGAATAAAAAAAATTAAAGAAAGATGGCGGTGGAGAGGTGAAGGAGGAGGCGGAGAAGGAGGCGGTGATCACTGACTATTTTCGGCAACTCTTTGCCTCTTGTGCAGGTACCAGAACGGAGGAATTGCTCATGCATGTCACCCCTCGAGTCACAGCGGCAATGAATGAAATGCTAACAAAGGAGTATACCCCAGACGAAGTTCAGGCTGCACTCAAGAGCATAGGGGACCTAAAGGCCCCTGGCCTGGATGGCATGCCGGCAGCTTTTTACAAGAGGTACTGGGAGACGGTTGGTGAAAAGGTGACTGAGGAGGTCTTGAGAGTACTGAATGGTGGAGAGATGCCGGACACTTGGAATGACACATGTGTGGTTCTGATCCCGAAGGTAACAAACCCGGAAAGAATGAAAGATCTGCGCCCTATTAGCTTGTGCAATGTGATTTATAAGCTGATTTCAAAGGTGATTGCAAATAGGCTCAAACTAATCCTACCGGAAGTGATCTCCCCGAACCAGAGTGCTTTTATCCCCGGAAGACTTATTACGGATAACATTTTGTTAGCCTATGAAGTCACTCATTTTATGCAGAACAAGAGGACTGGTGCAGGGGGGTACGCGGCCATCAAACTCGAAATGAGCAAGGCATATGATAGAGTTGAGTGGCATTTCCTGGAAGCAATGATGAAGAAAATGGGGTTTGCAGAAAGCTGGGTCAGGCTGGTCATGAAGTGCTGTACCATGGTGAACTACAGGTTCAGATTTAATGACTCTCTCACAGAGCAGCTAAACCCAGAGAGAGGACTACGACAAGGAGATCCGGTCTCGCCGTATCTTTTTCTGTTTTGTGTGGAAGCTTTCTCTAGTCTTCTGAACAATGCTGAACAAGGGGGACTGCTGGAAGGAATCAAGATATGTCGAAATGCACCGAGCTTTAATCATCTATTGTTTGCAGATGACTCGTTAATTCTTCTGAAAGCCTCAGAAGATAGTATACTTCACCTACAAAATATCCTGAAACTATATGAAGATTGTTCGGGGCAAACAATCAATGTGGACAAATCAGCCATCATGTTCAGTAAAAACACAAAAACAGAGATACGGAAAAGGATGATGGAACGCATGGGCCTGACTAGAGAGACCTGGAACGAGCGATATCTGGGGCTGCCGGTTTACATCGGCCAATCCAAAACAAAAGCTTTTGCATATTTGAAGGACAGAATCTGGAAATGCATTCAGGGATGGCTAGAGAAACTGTTAGCTAAGGCCGGGAAGGAGATCCTTATAAAAGCGCGCGCCCAAGCCATTCCAATTTTTGCAATGTCGGTGCTCGATCTAACAAGGGGGCTCTGCGAGCAAATGACATCGATGATCTGCAGGTATTTCTGGGCACAACAAGAGGAGGACCAAAAGATACATTGGATGTCCGCAGAAAAACTCACAAGATCGAAGAAGGAGGGAGGGCTAGGTTTTAAGGATCTCCACACTTTTAACCTAGCCATGCTAGCTAAGCAGGCGTGGCGGCTGCTCGATAGCCCGGACTCACTTTGTGCCCAGGTGCTAAAGGCTAGATACTACCCAAATTCAGACATTTTACATGCTGAAGCAAAAGATGGGATATCATATGCATGGAGGAGCATTCTGCTAGGGGTGGAGGTGCTCAAGCAAGGAATTATCAAGTGAGTGGGGAATGGTACAACAGTAAAAATATGGGAGGACCCATGGCTGCCACGGAACTGGGATAGAAAGCCGTTCACACCACGTAGGAACACCATCGTTACAACGGCAGCAGAGCTCATGGACCCATACACGGCGACATGGGACGAACAGCTCGTTAATTCTCTATTTTGGCCTCCGGATGCTAACCTTATCCTTGCACTACCGATCAGGGATGAGATGGAGGATGGATGGGCCTGGCATCCGGATCACCGAGGGCGCTTCTCTGTGAAGTCTGCATACAAACTCTGCAAGATGTTAGAGCTGGTCCGTGTAGGGCAGGCATGTAACTCAAACCAGGAACTTGATACTTTCAAATGGCAGTCTATTTGGCAAGCGCCATGTCCTATGAAAATCCAACAGTTTTTGTGGTGAATAGCCACTAACAGTCTGCCGGTGCGCATCAATCTAAAGAGAAGAGGTATTGATGTTGATACTTTATGCCCAGTGTGCCATAGAAGGGATGAAGATGGAAGCCACCTGTTATTCCAGTGCAAAATGGTTCGACAACTCTGGAGGGAGATGGATTTGGAGCATGTTCGAACTGAATGCATGGCTCTACATGACCCAAAGGAAGTAGTGAAGACTCTGCTGCACGGCAATCTCGACCAATCTACTAGCATAGTAGCCCTGTTGTGGTCCTGGTGGAACGCCAGAAACAAGCATCGAGCGGAGAAGAAAAAGATTGAGATCAATGCCTTGTTGTGGCAGATCAAGAGTACAGCAGACGAGTATAAAAATTTCTTTGGGAAAGAAAAACAGGAGACAGTGAAACAACTGGAATGTTGGACAAAACCTGCTGAGGGCATGCTCAAGATAAATGTGGATGGCAGTTTTAGCAAGGATACAAAATCGGGTGGCTGGGGATATGTCATACGGGACCATGAAGGTGATGTTGTGGTAGCTGCTGCTGGGCGCCTGAACTATATTTCTGATGGATTACAAGAGGAAGCGGAAGCCTGTATCCAAGGAATGTACAAGGAGCAAGAACCGGGCATTGGCCGAGCAGTCGTGGAGACTGATGCGATGTTGCTGGTGCAGGCGATTAAGTCCTCGAGTTTTGACCTCGCTCCAAATGGTGTCTTGTTTAAGGAGATCAAACTCTTTGCCTCTTTAAATTTTAGCTCTTTTGATATTGTTCATTGCCCTCGGGCCTGTAATAAGGTTGCAGACGTTCTAGCGCTGTATGGGGCGAAGATGGAGCTAGAGCCCCAAGCCGTATGGCCGGGCCTTGCCCCTACCTTTGCCCAGTCTTTGGTTGCCAGCGAGTCTGCTCGGCACGTTGCTTAATGGAATGAAATGTTCCAAGCTCAAAAAAAATAATACAAATGGCGTCTGTGATCAGTCATTTTTTTTCTTTGGTGGATGTTGTGGTGGCGCTAGAGGCAGGCGACGGGCGTCGGTGTCAAGCTCAGAGGATTCTTTAGTCTTGTTTGTAATTTTATTACATATCTTATGTTTCTTTGTGCTAAGGCTAGCATTCTACTATCTTCTCCGTTTTACCAGGTTGGTATCTACGTGATCCTTATGATATAAATAAGACGTGTAGTATCATAAGAAAACTTGTGTTGATGATGGATTACTCAGTTTTTATTTATTTTGGGAATTGGAGGTGGATTAGTCAATTTGTCACGTCTTAGTGTAGCACGTCTACTTCAAAATTTTACTTAGTCAAAAAATTGCATGACAATATGTACTATCAAACTGGAAAAAAAATCATGCACGCACTAAGTATCTTTCGCTATGCCGTAATTTGTGATCAACCACCAGGCAATTATTTTCTCTCTGTATATGTCCTCATTTGGATATCCTCCCATCCACAAATTAGCATTTGGTCTATATGTTTTTAAATGAAAAAGTTGTAAATTTAAAAATAACTACTCAACCCTTGAAAGGTAGAAAAATTTAAATGTAACTATTCAAATATGTAATGCTAAATTTTGAAAAATGATGTCAGGAAGGAAATTTCTATTGGTCTGTTATGAATTAAAACCGAAATTTCTGGAAATTTCTGCTTGTTTCATCGGTGCCCGAAACATTCCATAATAAATGAAATTTAGCACAGCTCGATCTAGTAATGACATTTTTGTTTTGACAAACCGATCTAGTAATGACATGGTAAAATTATCTCGTGGAAAAAAAATGACATGGTAAAATTCTGGTGGCAAATATGCACGTACCCAAAATCTATAGTCACGCAAGTGCTAGCACAATCTAATGAACGAGAAGGGCTGGGATTGATCATCATAGTCATAGGTCGGTATTCCTAAACCCTAGCCGGGCCCCTTCCGCGTAAAATGTGGGCGTGGCGATCGTTTGTTCCTCGGTCGACCTCACCCCTCCTCCTTACCCGTCTCCGGCCTGGGCGCCGCCGTGCCAGGCAGCTGACCGCCGTTCTTGGCAACAGCAACCTGATCGGCTCGCGAGGATACGCCGGCAACTCTGATGGCGATTCTCAATCGCGCGATGAGGCCAACCGGCAGGACGCTACGGGGAAGCGGCACCTATACGTGGTGCTCGACGACCACGAGGACAGCTTCGGCATCCACAAGCTCGACCTCGGAGAGCACCACGAACTTCTGCACGACGTCGCGCACCACCTCCCCGAACCGCCGCTCCTCCGGGTGGCGCGTACAACCCTCGGTGAGGGCGTGCAATTCGCCACCATGGGCAGCAGCTAGCATCGTCGCTATCGGTACCGATACCCCTATCAGCCCCGTGTTGGATGGTCGTTGGCTAGATGACGATATCGGCGGCGTCCTCATCTACGACACCAAGACGGCTGTCACCACCGTCGCGCCTCACCTCCCAAGGGGCCTCCAGTACGGGTATAAAGCAGCAATGGTCGTCGGAGAAAGGTTGTACATGCTGGACTCCAAGCCACGGTGGGACTGGCACAAGCGTGAAGAGGACGGCACCGGCAGCTTGCACTGCCTGACTACAGATCCGGATTTTGAAGGCACTGCCGGAGACGAGTTCTGGGATTGGCGTGCATTGTCCCCTTCCTCCCATTGGTACTGGAGCAGGTATCATTATCCTCCGGCGACCCCGTTCTCAACGGAATACATCACGGCATGGGCGGCCCACGCACAGTACGACTACGACATGGTGGTGTCTGTGAGGCCGACGAATACGAGCGTGATGGGTGCTATCTTCTCTTTCAGCAGGAGGGAAAACCGGTGGACAAAGCGCCGCGAGAGCCACCTGCCGGTTGTAGGCCAAGCCCACTACGATGACCATCTGGGCGCATGGGTCGGCCTCCACGCCGTCAGTGTTGATGATGGGGATATGTATGGTCCTCTCGTGGCGGACGGGCACCTCTGCGCCGGCAATGTCATGTCTGCCCCGGAGAATTGGACCATCGGTAAGAAGAAGCTGTTTCGCTTTGACGAGGAGACTGCCGCTGGCTGGTACCACGTCGACGCTAAGATCGTACCCATGGTACTGTCGGGCGAAGGCTCCACTGAATACTGCCTCATGGAGCATCTGCGGCCCAGGGGGAGCTTCTGCGAGGGCGACGAGTGGCTGCTGCGGCTTACCAGTTTCCATGTCGAGCGTGGGGAGGACGGTGAGCCCGTGGCCATGGCTCATCAGCCCGCTTGCACTTATGATGTTCCTAGGTACAATAATGATTTTGATGCTCAAGTGTTCTGGATGTAGTTTGCATAGTCGCCCAACCTTGTTTGAATTATATTACTGCAGAATCAAGGTCTTGATTGAAATTCAGGATATGGAATTCCGATGTTGGTTTTTGTTTTTTGCATTTCTTCTAATTTTTCCTTGTGATTCTTGGACAATTGGAGCAATATGTTAATTCCCAAATATCACTATTTTAGTCAATATAATTTTTTTTCCGACTTCTCGTAGATTTTCCATGTGGTTTTGTAGAAGAGAAAAGTAACAATTATGGCACAAATTTTGCTGGACAAAAAAGATCAAGAATAATCTATAGTCACTGGTGGAGTTAACGGTAGGAATAGTGTTGTTGTGTTTTTCACTTGGAAGATGTCCATTCCAATGGACTCCAACAACTAATTTCACAAAATTAAAATTATGAAGTAAAATTACTATACAAATATAGAAGTAAGCAGGATGTTATATATTTGACTTAAGCTAACATTAATATTCAATCCAATTCATAGTTCTATGCCTAAGATATTTCCTAGACATCCCTTTGACCCCCCCGCGTATTATATCATCTTAATTATAGTTGAAGCATATCATCACACTCTGTTTTTGTTTTTTAATGCATTAGATTTTTTTGGCGGGTGTTTTCAATGCATTAGAATTGTTGTCGTTTTTTGCAAAAACAGTACTGAAGGCCCCTATTGCGCTACTTTTAAAATTCTATGGATGTTGGATAATTTAGTAGTTATGTTGTTGCGGTTTGGGATGTGCATGTTGTGTAAAATTTTGACAAGAGTCTTTTATACTCCCACTCAAAAAAATAGTGTCTTTTCATACTTAGTTTGTATCAATTTTTTTAAGATGAGGCCATGAGGGAAACAAAGCTAACAAACATACAAGCTCGGGGTAGAAGGATAACAGGGTAGCACAAGATTTTTCAGAGCAATACAAGGCATGCAACAGATGGAGCCATTTTGGCCTTCTTGCTGAGTGTCTCCCAAGCCCCCAGGATTTAGTCACCAGCAACTCACCTCCAGGACTGAAGATGGACTCACGAAGGCTTGCTTCTGGGCGGAGGGGGTGGATCTCCATCATCTGAGATCTTGAGGGCCTGTAGGATGCCACCAGAGAGGCATGGTGGACCCTTGTGTGTAGAAACAGCCATATAGGCCGGGAGAGGGGATTTGCCTTCAGCCACTTCTAATAACCAGAGGTGTCTTCAATACCAATCACAAATGTGAGCAAAGATGATCCGCCTTCCTTTTAATTGCCACGGGCACATGATAGCTCAATTCTTGACAGTTTTTAGGATTCTCCACCACCCTTGCTTAGGAAGAAACAATAAGGCACATGACAAAGAGAAATACCTTGTTTTCCAAGATATAACAAAAATACTATTGTCAGCACATACCAAAGTCCACACGCTGCACCATTGGTAAGGAGAGAATATGACACTGGTAATGATCCAGATGATTTGATAAGATTGTTAGAATAATTTATTTAGGCGACATGTTTTTACCTGATGATGAATTTTCAGACTCTCTCATTTATGTTAAATGTCATGCTTACAATTTTCCTGTTGAGGCTGAAGTTATTCAAATTTATGTATCTCTTAGCTTTCAAGGATGAGAGCATGAAAATGTTTTGATCATATCCACAAAGTTGAATATCTTGCTAAACTATTTATGAAAAAAGGCATTGACATTCCACACTTTATGTTTAAGTTACTCCCTTTTTCACTTGGAGGAGATGTTAGAACTTGGTTCAATAAATTCCCCCATATAAGTACTCCATTTGTTTAATGTTACTCAGTATATAAGATTTGTTTGAAGTCAAACTACACAAAGTTGACCAAATTTATATTTAAAAATATTGAAATCTCCAATACAAAAGTTATATAGTATGAACATTAATTTCATGATGAATCAAATGATAATGATTTCATATGGTGGATGTTGATATTTTTCTCAGAAAGTTGCGAGGACCTTGATTCAGGCAAAATATATGTGCATACTAAAAAGAAACGAAGGGATTGCCATTTTGCTTTCATGGAAAAATATATATGCCACTACACGAATTTCATGTTGCCATTAGAGACATCCATAACTTTTATCAATCCAAACATGAGGCTTTACCTCAAGCTTGGGGAGGTTTTGTACTGTCCACATGAATAGTACTCAGCGTTGAGTGCTGACAATAGCTAGTATTCGTATGTAAACGGCCAATAGATTTTGCGCGATTCTACCCTCAAATACAACAACCTAAAAGTCCAAGCATAAACATGTTGCGGTCATCCATTGCAACATGAACCATCCTTCGGCCATCCCGGGCGAGATCTCTGGTTAAAGATCGAGACGACTTCCTGGCTACGGGGAGGAATGGGCTAGAAGTCGGGAAGAGCTGCAGCCATAGTGATGTGTGTAGGCCCTCACCGTGCACGTGCCAAGGAGATGAGGTGAGAGATGTGTGCATTATTTTTAGCCGGTTGAAGGGGAGATTTTCCTATTTTCATATACCTAAAATTTATATGAATTGTGTCAAGTCAAATGAAATGGTGAAAGAAAAAGTCACACTAGTGTCAACCATGAATCGTGCATATTTGCTGAGAGGGTTGGGATCGATCAACCATTCATTACAGAGTGGGTCAATCCTCCGAAACCCTAGACATCGGTCGGCCCAGGGCATATGATGTGGGCGTGGAGATCGTTCCCTGGTCTACTTCAGTCCCTCGTCTCTTGCCTACTACATGAAAGCCACATGATCAATCGGATCTTCCGTCTCAAACTCCATTTGTAAGACGCACGACGAGGTCCACAGTCAGGATGCGTCTCAAATCCATTTGTGAGACGCACGACAAGGTCTACCGCCAGGATGCCATGACAAAGCAGCACCTATATGTGGTGCTCGAAGACCACAAGCATGGGTATGACATCCACAAGTTGGACCTCGGTCACCAGGCAATGGTCTAGATGGATGTGTGGAGTGCATCCTGAAACCGTCGGTTCTCCACGTGCCGCTTTCAACCGTCGGCAAACGCAATTTTCCTCCTAGGGCAGTAGCATCGTCGCTCTATGTAGTCCCGCCATCAGCCCCTTCATCCCAAGCTATTTGCTACTTTCTCCGTAAAGAAATATAAGAGCATTTACATCACTACTTGGCGGCATTCTCATCAATGACACAAAGATGACAACGATCACTGCCACGTCTCACAGCCACGATGGCCTCATTTGGCAACAAAGCTGCAATGGTCGTCGAAAACAAGATGCACATGATCAACCCCAATACTTGGTGGGACGATAGTGGGAGCTTGCTCTACCTAACTGAAGATCTGGGCAGCACCAACGGCGACAAGGTCTGGGATTGGCATCCATTGATCCCTTCGTCATGCTGGTGTGCAGGCTACTTTGACAGAGCTCTGGCGCTCCCACTCTTAGAGCATCTCCAACAGTCGTGTGATATAAGCGCCGCGCTGGAAAAGTTTTGCTTTTTGCGCGTGCGCAGCCGCTCTTGGCGCTCCAGCGGAGGCGCAAAAAATGCGCGCGCGGCATAAGTGGTTTAGCGCGCGAGGCAAAATGGCATCGCGCGCTGTTTATTTCGTGTGCCCGCTCCCGCGCGCTGCACACTCGAGTCCCGCGCCGCGACTTCCACCTACCCCCAATCCAGGCGCTGGTGTCACCGCCCACACCACCCCATTTGCTCCGGCGACCCGACGGCGCTTCCCCGGCCTATCCGCGCGCCACCACTGCTTCCTCCATCTCCCTCTAGTCACCGCCGCCCCTCGCGCGCGCCATTCCTCCGACGATCAGCGCCCGGCCGCCCACTGCCGCTCGGCTCCCACAAGGTGTTTGACAAAACGCTTGCAAAGTATGTATTGCTTTAACTTCACATTTTTTTACATGAATTTGGTGCATGTTCTTTGTAGTTTTATAGATTACTTTGAATTCAACATTGTAAATTAGTTTGTCATGTGATTTTTCTGAAGAAGCATTTGATATTGAAGAGGAGGAGGACCTTGCAATGATCCTCACTATGCACATCAATAAAAAACTGAAGCACGATGGTTCAGTTATGGGTCGGCAAATTTTTTGGAGGGATAAGATTAATAACGACAATAGATTGATGAGGCACTATTTTGTGGATAATCCCGTGTACCCCGAGTCGTACTTCCGGCGCCGGTTTAGGATGAGCACCGTGTTGTTCAGGCGCATTGCAGAGAAATTGGCAAGTCATGATTGGTTTTTTCAGCAAAGGATGAATGCCGCCGGAGAACTCGGGCATAGCACCTTTCAGAAGGTGACAGCCGCTTTGCGTATGTTGGCATACGGTATTCCGACTGATCTAGTTGATGACCACTTGGCCATGGGTGAGAGTCAAGCCATCATGTGTGTCAAGCGCTTTGCAGTCGGAATGGTGTAGTGTTTGTCCCGGAGTATTTGTGATCTCCCAATGCTGAAGACGCCGCAAGGTTTTTGGAGATGAACAAAGGTCGCGGGTTCCCAGGTATGCCTTGCTCGATAGATTGCATGCATTGGAGTTGGAAGAACTGTCCTAAGGCATGGCATGGGTAGTTCCACGACCAAAAAAGGGTTCCACTATAATCCTTGAAGCGGTGCCCGATAAAGAGATTTGGATTTGGCATGCTTTTTTTGGAATGCCTGGATCTTTGAATGACATCAACGTTGTTAATCGGTCACCACTCATGAATAAGATTGCAAATGGTGAACCGCCACCGGTGCAGTTTATAGCAAATGGCCATACATACAACTATGGATACTATCTTGTGGATGGCATCTACCCAAAGTGGCAAACGTTAGTGAAGCCGTCGAAAAAACCAGAAGATAAGAAAATTCTAGATTTCCACAATGCTCAGGCGGCGGTTAGGAAAGACGTGGAGAGAGCTTTTGGGATTTTGCAGGCCCAATTTTCCATTGTGAGATGACCGGCTAAATTTTGGGATCAAAAGATGCTTTGGTATATCATGCACGCTTGTGTGATTATGCACAACATGATCATCGAGAATGCGCGTGGCCAAGATTTAGACTAGTCTCAGTATGAGCTCTTGGGACATCCCGTGCGAGTGCGGCTGAGGGTTGCGAGGGTGGCCCGATTTGTTGCCTCCTATCATGCCATTCGACGTGCCAAAACGCATGATAATCTTCAGAAGGATCTCATCAAGGAGTGGTGGGCATGGAATGGTGGACAAAGAGCATGATGATTTGTATGTTTGATATTGTATGTTGAACTATTTGTTGTATTGGAAGATAAACTATTTGTTTGAGTTGTAATAAAATTGAACTATTTATTGTTGATTTTTTTTGTTTAATTTTTTTGGTTTTGTTTGGAATGCATATGTTGTTTGTGCTGAGCGCGCGCCTTTTTTCTGCAGCGCATGCTAGAGCAGTTCGCGCGCGCTATATTTTGCAGTGGCTGTTGCAGCCAGCGCTCAGCTACGGGCGAAAACTAGATATTCCGGTCATGGCGCACACGGCCTACGCACCACCGGGGCGGCGCATCACGAGATCTTGGTGTCCAGGAGGCTTACACAGACCAGCGAGCCCATGGGGAGATAAGTGCCTTGCTCCGACTAGCATGTGGAGGACGGTGAGCCCATGGCTTCGGCTCGTCGGCCGGCTCGCTCTTACAAAGTGTCTAGGTACAATGAATATTTTGATGTTCAAGTGTTCTGGATGTATCACACATGCTGGTTTAAATTATTGCAGACTTGAATTTTAGGGTCGGGTGTTCCAATGTTGGGGATTTGTTGTGAATTTTCCCGTATATTTTTCCTATGATGCTTTGACAGTTGGAGTAATATGTTTTTGCCAAATATGACAAGTTTACCCAACATAAATTTTCTCCGATTTTGGTCAAGGACATTGGCTCTTCGGTAATTTTCCATGTGGTGATTCTCATGCCCAAAATGATTAGTAGACCAGGAAGATGACAATTACGGCACAAAATTTGTCCAGCAAAATATGATGAAGAATGTGAAGTCACGAGTGGAGTTAGCATTGGTGTGTTTATCACTTCGAAGATGACTGCTTATTCATGCTAATTGACCGCAACAACATGAAACAGGATTACCTATACAAATATAAAAGTAATGTGTACTTGGAACATCTTGTTTCAGGTAATGTTCATCTAGTTTATAATTACAATTTGGACACTCTCAACTAACCGAGTAATTTTAACATGCTCCCTCTTACACCCTCTTTTCGCATGGGAGGTAAGAAGGTAAGAGTAATTTCGCTAAATGGTAATTTTCCATGTGGTGATTCTCATGCCCAAAATGATTAGTAGACCAGGAAGATGACAATTATGGCACAAAATTTGTCCAGCAAAATATGATGAAGAATGTGAAGTCACGAATGGAGTTAGCATTGGTGTGTTTATCACTTAGAAGATGACTGCTTATTCATGCTAATTGACCGCAACAACTAATTTCACCAAATTTAAATTATGAAACAAGATTACCTATACAAATATAAAAGTAACATGTACTTGTAACATCTTGTTTCAGGTAATGTTCATCTAGTTTATAATTACAATTTGGACACTCTCAACTAACCGAGTAATTTTAACATGCTCCCTCTTACACCCTCTTTTCACATGAGAGGTAAGAAGGTAAGAGTAATTTCGCCAAATGGTGATCTTGTACTTCTAAAAGTCACCACAAGTGGAGTTTGTATTTCATAGTGCCTTAGTTCTAAGATTGGACCTACTCACACATTCTCGAAACAAGTTTTCGCCCTGTTGTATCTATCTAGTACCCCTATAAAAGCACGAAAGGGTGGAGAACCAATTCATCTGATCCATCCAATGCTATTATCTTACGCTCGAGGACGTGCAATGTTTAATGCTAAATGCAATTTGTTCACTAAATTACACCCTTTGCCATCGCCTGCCCTCCCCTCGCCCGCCCTGATCCAGCGGTTCCAATCCCCCACCTCCCCAGCGCACTCCCCACGCCACGCCGCCACGGGCGGCATCTCGCGCATCTCCTCCCCCCCCCTCCCGCACGAGTACGACATGCACATGCACCTGCCGCTTCCTTCCTCCGCCCTTTCTTGACTCCCACTACCATTGGTCGTTTGCCACCGAGGTCTCGACGTCGCTGCTTTGCCATGTCTTTGATTGGCCGGTGCTCCGCCCTGACTCCCGCCCTGCACCCCGATGGCCCGTTCTTCTCCCAGTACGATGCCCTGACACCCACTGGCAGTCCCCAACGAACCTGCGCCACTTCGGCACTCCATTGTTACGGCTCGAGGAAGCTGCGATAGCCCAACTCCTCTCCATCGGTTGCGAGCGCCTCAACCTCGCAGTCATCCATGATGTCGACGACTCCCCTATTTGGCCTTAATCGTTCCTGGGCCGAGGCAGCCCCGCCTTTGCGACTTCACTGGACGAGGATGGACCGGCGAGCTGCAACCTATCAGGTCATCCTTCCTCTCCATTAAGTGCTTCTGGAGTTCTGGACACTTCCCAATAAACACCGCTATGGTTAGTTTGTGACAATTATACAAACTCAATTTCTGTTCCCCACGTCGTGTTCAATTTTTGTTCACCACATGCTTCAGGTTGATTTTGGTATAACCAAGTTACAACAATCTTGCATTTTTTTCGTTTGCTTCGGTAGATGGGCATGGTTTAATGATTACATAGAGAACATATAAATTCATTGGAATTGGAAACCATACAACTTTTCTCTAGGAATCTATTTAAGAAAGGAGCAGGCACAAAATAGTTGATAGAAGATAAAACCATTTATCAGAATTCGATCACAACAGAAAGGAGCAGGCACATCCTACACGATGACATGTCAAATGGTAAGAAATCATATTCACAATGCCATGCAGTTATTAGCTCCATATAAGATTTATTATAGATCACTAAGTACCAAAATTAGACAGTCACACAGTGAAAAATGTAGTGCTTCTATCACTTTGCTCAAGAATTCTTCCAGAACATCTGCCGGTAGTGTAGTGCATGCTGTGGTCATTAGATCTGCTCTTTTTGGTAACTGTGACACCAGAATAGCCCATCATATGGTGTCCTTGTCGCTACTTTGGTTCATTTGTTAGGGTAAAATCTATTTACTTCCAAACATCTTGATGCTTGTGAATTAGCATATAAATTGCTTAAGTTATGAGTGTAGGATCCAAAAGGAATGAGGTTTAATTGTGAAATACCTCGGGTGTAAAGTTACCAACTAAGATGATGGTTATATTCTTTAAAGTAGATATACTATTTGTCTTCTTGAGATGTGAACTACTGTGACTAAAAAAAACTTTTGTTATTTTCTTTTGAGTTTCATCCCTTCCCATTTGAACAATACTAGACTAATGGTAGTGAACAGGTCATGACAAATCTACTTTTCTTATGTTCTAGGTGACCTAAACGAAGTTTAGGAAACACCATCTTGTTCGGATTAGGTCATAGCACTCATGACAAATATAAGTAGTACTATTTATGGTCACCGTCAGATAACTCAGGAAGCAAACACTTTTAAGTTGTCGTAGTTGGTAGTGACAAAAATAGCTCTGCAATTTTTTTACATGATTTATTCTTGTAGCTACATCATCTTGTTGTTATAGCGTTGGTACCTTTTCGGGTATATAGCACATCAACCCACATCCAATATTTTTTTCCTCTGATCAGAAACTATCTTTTGAATTTCCTTAAAATGTAAATATTTTGATAAATTTAAATTTCCTGTATTTTTGTTGTTCCATAGATTTCATTCAGTCATGTTTCTCAGTGTGAAGGGTGAACAACTGCCTTTGGCTTGCTAAAACCATTGAGGGGGATGCTACGAAGACTCTAATAACCTTGCATAAGCAGCGGCACATCATGGACAAGATAATTGAAGCAGCTGCAAACATGAGACAACATGAACTTAGCAGGGTAAGCTCGACCTCAATAGTTTCTTTGTTCTTACTGGTGTTTGAGATCTTGGATATTCTTGTCAGAGTTAGACGCTTCCACCAAACCTTGGAGGATTCTTCCCAAGATCTTGGATGCCAAAGAAAACTATAGGCAACTAAAGGGACCATCAATTATTCTCACAAAAAAGGACCAACAATTACTTTAACTGGTTTGCATTTTCATTGGGCTAAAACCAAGTTGACTTTCAGTGTGTTCTTTTCCTGACATTGCTACCAAATGAAAAGATGATTCCTTCAAACGAAGGGCTGACCAGAAGGGCTAACCACTCAGAATAGCGATAACTTAGGATTATCTTCAAGCCCTGGATGGAAGTCCAATACTCAGAAGAATTTTGATCCTACCAATGCCATGGTGAAGGTTCAAGTTTGTGTTGATGTTGGGATTCATGCGGCATAAAAAACATTTTATTTGTCGGGTGAAGAAATATAAGCAAGACGATGCCCATCCTGAGCTTATGGATGTCCTGGGACAACTCTCGATAGACAACGCTCAGAAAATGATAGGTATAAGCTTCATCAACGTCAGTTCACCATATCTTATTTTATCGGCCAACAGGGCAAGGATTCAGCCCCCAAAAAATACCACACTCAAGATTAAAAGTATCAATTGTCAAGCACTATATTAATCGATGAATTAGCCGTGGAATTGTTCAATTCTTTCCTTGTTTGTTTATGAGAGGATTTGTAGGAATATTTTTCATTCAACACATATCACTGCCTTTTAAGGGCTTACATGGTGAAACTGGAGATTGCTCTCACCAAATGAGAATTAAATTGATGATTTTTGCAAAACAGTAAATAATGACTGCTCTTGATTGTTTTCTGTTTTTTCTGCTTACCTTTAATATACTTTTTGCGCTTGTATCATTCGTGGACATGAAACCCTGTGAAGCACATATGGTTGCTCAAGCAATAGTTCATGATCTATGTATGTTTGTCATTGTCTTTTTTACCAAAGCAAACAGTGTCATGCTTTTTAGACTAAATATAAATATTATCGGTTGCGATTTATGCTTGAGTGCTCAAGTAACATTTTAGTGCTTAAAACAAAAGAAACCACTTTATCACTCCCGTTATCTGCAAGAACAAACAAAGAGAAGAAAAAAGTTAATTGGGCCACCCATGCTTAATTCGAATGTTAGGTACCATGTCATATGATGAATGTTACATTGGCTGTTTTTTTTGGCGAAAATTGGTTTTGGAGGCTGGAGGCCGAGCTCCATGGAGGCCTCCATTTGCAAAATTCAGAAGTCATCCAAATTCATATTTTTTACATTTCAAAAATTTCTGAAAAAAATACAGATATACATGAGGCATAATGACATGTGTGTAAAGTTTTCAAGACAAAATACATTGAAATGAGGATTGTGCAAAAAAAAATCCGAGGCTTCTGAGCACACGATACTATTCATCCTCAAAGTCCATGAATTTGTCTTTTTTGTACAGATCGCATTCCAATGTATTTCATCCTGATTCTTTTACACTTATATACCTTTCATCCTTGTATAGTTGCATTTTTTAAACTGAAAATTTTGAATTTTGAATTTTTAGAAATATGAAGCCCGGTCACCAAAACACCCCACTCATTTTTCAAGGGCAATGTTTAGTATATACATGTAGACAAAGTATTTTTATATTGGAATAGATATATTCCGTAAGGAGTATTAGATGAGACGTGCGTTGCACGTGCAAGCTTACTAGTATATATAAAGAGAACCACATGCAAGCTAATTCGGTGATGAGGAAACCCTCTTACAAAGCAGATCAAAGATAAAACAAGATTACATAGTAGCCACACCTCACCAAGAAGAACTCAATTACCAACTAGAAGTGAAATTGTGCCTCCTTGCGAAACCACCGGATATCGATCCAACACAGACCATGCTGTCACCAGAGAGGGACGCTTGCCCTCTCGCTCCAGGCCATAGAGCACTGATCCTTCTTGCGGATAACTAAAACCGTGAGTAGTCATACCCGAGCAGAACGTGCAGAACGAGCCTCGAGTTATGATCCAGTATTGTGTACTGATGCTGATGAGATGTGAAGAGGAAGAGGGGTCCTCGGCCCTCTAGTCAACAGCATGCCCTCAGAGTTGGGTGCCGTATGTAGAGCATGCTGGTTGACCAGCCGAAGGAAACAATACCTTTCTTTCTTTACTTACTTTTGGCCAGCATTCACGATAATGGCGTCGTCAGCGCCCAGATGGCATCTCCTCTGTGAACAACCACAACCAACACAACCATGCGCTGCCCCACCACAATGAAAAGGCCAGAAACCCCGCCGCCTTTGTGCACCAAAAGGGAGTAGCGCCCTACACCCCCAAGCTGCGCGATTGGGAGGGGGAAGCCTTCACCGGCACCAACAAGAAGAGGAAGGGGAGGGGTAATGCGATTAGAGGCAGCTCAAGGAGGGTGCGCGGGTCGCTCGCGGAGCGACATGGGGCTAATGAAATAATCCCCGTGACTTAATCAGACATTGGTATTTGAATATTGAATTGCAGTTTGGACTACATGAATTGTAGTACATACATTTCCAATGAGTTAGTTCTAAGAAATTCATTTGGACCATTAACTAGAAATAATATGGTTCTCTGATTCGATGAATTTTGAAAATAGTTTATGAGTTCTGATTCTTCCAATTTCTCATCATTTCAATAGGTGCTAAAATATAGTATGCCTTCGAGTCAATTTATTTTGCTGGTGCATGAGTTCAAGCCAAATTGTTCCTTTTGCCAAAAGTTCTCGAACTTTTAGTCAGATCAAAGTGGAAATCTCATCGTCTTGAACTTAAATAAACCAACATTTGATATTCTTTTAGTGATTTTGATGGCGACTAAAACATTTTCGAAAGTGTATCCAAAACATTGATATAACTTATAGCGACTCTAATGAACCAATCTGTGGTTGGATGGCTAGGAGGACAGTGGTATCCCCAACCCACCTGGTGCTTGCATTTTTCTGAATTTATTTTAGAATTTCTGGCGATATGCGTTCAGCAGGAGGAAACGTTCCCGCCAACTACGTGGCACATATGATGATGACTTCATAAATCTCAAGATGATATGTCATCTCAGTCTCTTGGAGGTGCTCATATGAATAGGGTGTGCATTCATAGGGATGAGTGTATGCACATATATATGAGCGCTTGTGTTGTGTTCAAATGAAAAACTTATAGCGACTAGCACATTGCTTTATTTTCTCTTGACAACATGGTAACAAACACTATGTGCGTGGGGAACAATCCACGATTGATGGTTCGGCGTCAACAGATCGAGATCAACTATTCAAAAAAAAAAAGGATCAACATGAACGATATCGATCGTTTAAAAATAAATTAAGATCCGTACGACACAACTAAGTTTTTATATGAATTTTTTTCTTTTTTGCTTCTCCCACATAGAACATATCTTGAAGTTCAAACCTATGCAGGATGGCAAAGCTTTCTAACTAGAATCTAGGATAAATCTTTCAGGATTTTTTTTCCGACATAAATACTAAAAATATGATTTTTTTAATCAAACAAAACGTATTTTGTATATTTATGTTTGACAAAAAAATCTGAACGATTTATCCTAGATTCTACTCAGAAAGCTTTGCCACGCTGCATAGATTTGAACTTCAAGATACATTCTATGTGGGAGAAATGTATTTGCACGAATCTTAAAGCAGGAAATGAATGGCTAGATAGAGAGGGTCTGGGTGCATGTGCTCTAATATATATTATCGATGCGCTGCCCTGCCACCATGAAAAGGCCAGAAACCCCGCCGCCTTTGTGCACCAAAAGGGAGTAGCGCCCTACACCACCCAAGCTGCGCGATTGGGAGGGGGAAGTCTTCACCGGCACCAACAAGAAGAGGAAGGGGAGGGGTAATGCGACTAGAGGCAGCCCCAGGAGGGTGCACGGGTCGCTCGCGGAGCGACACGGGGCTAATGAAATAATCCCCGTGACTTAATCAGACATTGATATTTGAATATTGAATTGCAGTTTGGACTACATGAATTGTAGTACATACATTTCCAATGAGTTAGTTCTAAGAAATTCACTTGGACCATTAACTAGAAATAATATGGTTCTCAGATTCGATGAATTTTAAAAATAGTTTATGAGTTCTGATTCTTCCGATTTCTAATCATTTCAATAGGTGCTAAAATATAGTATGCCTTCCAGTCATTTTATTTTGCTGGTGCATGAGTTCAAGCCAAATTGTTCCTTTTGCCAAAAATTCTCGAACTTTTAGTCAGATCAAAGTGGAAATCTCATCGTATTGAACTTAAATAAACCAAAATTTGATATTCTTTTAGTGATTTTGATGGCGACTAAAACATTTTCGAAAGTGTATCCAGAACCATGATATAACTTATAGCGACTCTAAGGAACCAATCTGTGGTTGGTTTGTTAGGAGGACAGTGGTATCCCCAACACAGGGGGCAGTGGTATCCCCAACCCACCGGTGTTTATGTCCTGGTGCTCGCATTTTTCTGAATTTATTTTAGAATTTCTGGCAATGTGCGTTCAGCAGGAGAAAACGTTCCCGCCAACTACGCGGCGCATATGATGACTTCGTAAATCTCAAGTTGCTTTGTCGTCTCTGTCTTTTGGAGGTGTTCATATGGATAGGGTGTGCATTCATAGGGATGAGTGTATGCACATATATATGAGCGCTTGTGTTGTGTTCAAAAGAAAAACTTATAGCGACTAGCACATTGTTTTATTTTATCTTGACAACATGGTAACAAACACTATGTGCGTGGGGAACAATCCACGATTGATGGTTCGGCGTCAACAGATCAAGATCAACGATTATTCAAAAAAAAAAGAAAAAAGGATCGACATGGACGATCGATCGTTTAAAAATAAATTAAAAGGACTTGATCGAGTCATCATCAATATCCATCTGCCATCTTTGGCGTTCCCAAACCCTAGCGTCCAGTCTGCCGGCAACGCACGATGTCGGCGTGGCGATCCTTCCTCTCACGATCTCACCCTCTCCTCTCCCGTCTCCGGCCTGCACGGAGCCATGCCAGCCACCTTCCTTCCGTTCGTGCCAACAGCCAGCTGATCGGCTCACGACGATACGCCTCCAATGGCGATTTACACGCACAGGTTAACCGGCAGCATCCAGCGTCGCTGGAGACGCGGAAGCGGCACCTATACGTGGTGCTAGATGACCACAAGGACAGCTACGGCATCCACAAGCTGGACATGGACGGCGATGATGATCAGGACGGCGGTCGCCCTAGCTCCCCGCGACGCTTTCCGGTGCTTCCGGCCCTCAGCGTGGCACGCGCAACGTTGAGCGAATGGGCCAAGTTCACCGCCGTGGGCAGCAGCATCGTCGCCATCGGTCGCAAACCAGAAGGATTCAGTGAAGACGACGGCCGTGTCTTGATATACAACACCAAGACGGCGCAGATGGTCGTCTCGCCTCAGCTCCCTGAAGGCCTCGAGTATGGCTACCAGGCGGCCATGGCCGTCGACCAAAGGCTCTACTTCCTCGAGTCCGTCTCGGGGTTACACTCCCTTCATCGTGATGAAGTGCACCCCGGGGGCGAGTACAAATACATGTACAACGGGGCCTTGCATTGCCTCACCGTTGATCCCCACGTCGACGCCGGAGGCTCTGGGAACAAGTTGTGGTCCTGGAGCGCCGACGACCGTCTTCTCGGCGTCCCGTTCCATGCCAATACCATCACCGCACACGCGGTGCACGCGCCACCAGGGTTGTCGGTGGCAGCGGATCATGACATCTACGTGTCCGCCCTGGTCGACACGGTCATGCCCAAGGGCGTAACTTTCTCTTTCAGCACGGCGAGCGGCAAGTGGACACGGCGCGGCTACTGGCAGCTGCCCGTCGTCGGCCACGCCCACTATGACGACCAGTTGGATGCGTGGCTCGGTCTCCACGCCGGCGAGGGAAGCATCAATTCTCCTCGCTTGATTGACGGATACCTCTGCGCCGGTAACATCGCATCAGCCCCGCCGGAGTGGAAGGTTGGTGTGGATAAGTTGTTCCACCGCGATGAGGACATGGCAGCCGGCTGGAGGAACTTCGACGCGAAGCTCGTGCCCATGGCCCGAGGTGCAGGGAGCAATGAGTACTGTCTCATGGAGCGCCTGAGGCCAGAGGGAGACGTCAAGGAGACCTTGGGGGACGGCGACAAGTGGAGGCTGCGGCTTACCACTTTCCGTGTCGAGCGCGGTCCAGATGGCGAGCCCATGGTCACGGCTCGCCGCCCGGCTCACTGCTACAAAATTTCCAGATACAACAAGTATTTTGACGCTCAGGCATTCTGGATGTAATTCTTAATTATGTGTGGTTTCAAATTTAGTTTCACCGATTCAAATGTTAAGTTGGTGCTAATAAAACGTGTGATGACTGTCTATTACAGCATACGTACATTCAGTGCTATATATTTCATCAGTGTTTCATATTCAGCGATGCAGACTGTACGCCTCTCCACCTCTCCTTTTTTATTAGATGCCCATGCATGAATTGTTTTACATTAAGACAAAAGCAAAATTGATACTATTCACATCTGCATTTGTCTATTATTTGATGCCATCCCCGAATTGGGCTCAACCAAACCCTGTGCTCCGTGCCTATGCCCATTTTAGACGTTCTGAAATGTTTTTGAGACACTTGCCATAGTATCTTGCAATTTTGGGCTTGAAAATTTCAATCGCGTGCATTCAGCCGGAAACAGGGCATGTCAAAATAGAGTATGTGATTGTTCATGATTGCACGGCGTCTTTCTAAGAAAAGAAAAGAAAATATGAAAGGGACGGATCCAAAGATGAAAAACAGGCGCAAGACGAGATTTCAGGCGGGAAAATTGCAGCTCACACGGAATGTGATTGGTCGGATTGGAATAGAGATCGAAATCCAAAGAACATTAGTTACATGAAGGCCTTTCAACAAAAGGGTCCTATCTCCCTCGTACGAACTCCATT
>NC_057807.1:696260747-696321010 GCF_018294505.1 Triticum aestivum
CCATGTGATGAGTCGTTACCTTATAGTAAGACCATTCATGCTTTTTCTCGCATGGATAAATGGATGTATGCTTCTCTCTGATCACTACTCTATACACAAGATTTTTTGAGAATTTCTTCTACAATACTAATTTATTTGACAACAAACACAATTAAATTTCGACATTCATTTGTTGGAAACAAATCAACACTTACCAAATTAACTTCTGAAAAACATGGGATTTTTCTTGAACGAATGAATAGTTCATACAGTTTTGCTAAAGCATATCTAGATGTGCCATATTGGGTGTGAATCTTAGGAACAGTAATGTTATTTTGGAGAGAGAAAAAAAACTTAGGAACAGTAATTACGGAACAAAAATATATAGCCAATTAACATTACAGGGCCACGTAGATAAGCCTACCTGTTGGGCCAGTGGCCCAGCCGTGATTGGCCTCTTTAAACCCCCCTTCTCCAGCCTTGGGTTTTACTTGCCCATCCCACCATTCCCATCTCCATCTCCATCTCTCATCTGTAAAACCACCGCATCCGTGTCTCTCCGTTGCATCGCCGCCGGCCTAAACGATGGATAGGGAGGGAGACCTGAGTTTTCCCAACAATGTTGTGTACGCGGCGAAGCAGGTCTGCAGCCTGGGGAGGCTGTTCTTTGCCTGCATGGTCGCCGGCGGCATCCAGTACGCCTGGGCGCTGCAGCTCTCCCTCCTCTCCCCCTACACTCAGGTCAGGTGCCTCTCCGTGGCTGCTTAATTCTTGATGTTCTATGATCTCATCCTTGGGTCGTTCGGGCGGTTGCATGCAGAGTCTTGGGATCCCACACCACCACGTTTCCCTCACTTGGATCTGCGGACCTATCGCTGGGTTTGTTGTGAGTGCCATCTCTTCTCATCCCATTAATTCATTCCCTTCCCTTTCCAAAATTCTCTTTTCCAAAAACAGATATTTACATGATTTCCCCCCAATCCATGTGAGTAGTAAACATGAGAAGATCCTCTTTGTCATATCTGCATGCACTAATCCTCGCTCACCCTTTTTTCTTCAAGCCTGTGAATGATCTCCACTGGAAGGAAGACAAAATAATTAAGTGGCATTACCTCTTTTCCGGTTTATCAGGCACACTCGTTTGCCTAGATATGGTTGATGATTTAACCAAAATAATACGAGTTATATATTGCAAAAATTATACCATGAGAAAAATTCAATTGTTCTATTTTCTTATGATGACTTTTGTCGTACAAAATTCATATTACATTGGCTAAAATGGACAACCTAGAGATACGCGTTGGACCTATAAACCAGGAAGAAGGGAGTACTAACAGATGAAGTATTAACATGTGTGTGAAATGATTCACCGGCTAGGTGCCACCCATCGTGGGTTACTACAGCGACCGGTGCACGGCGATGATGGGCCGGAGAAGACCCTTCATCGTTGCCGGATGTCTCGTCATCTGCCTCTCCGTGATGCTCATCGGCTTCTCGGCGGACATTGGGCGACTACTCGGCGACACCAAGGAGCATTGCACCACCAGCACGGGCCCTCGCTGGGCTGCCACAGCCGTGTATATCGTCGGGTTCTGGTTCCTCAATTTCGCCAACAATGCCGCCCAAGGTCCGGCTCGTGCGCTCATGGCTGATCTCTCTGGTGAGAATATATGCATACATCATCCATCAAAACTTCGGAATTAAAACGACTGACTAGCTGTTTGACTAGCAGCTGGAAACTATATGCCCAGCGTCGGGCAGGCCATCTTCTGCGGGTGGATGGCCATCGGCAACGTCCTGGGCTATATGGCCGGCGCCGACGGTGAATGGCACGTGTGGCTCCCTTGGCTCAAAACTGTGGCGTGCTGCGAAGCCTGCGCAAATCTCAAGGGCGCCTTCCTCACCGCTGTGGTAAACCGTCAGAGCAACATTTATAGTTTTCACTTTCAATATAAAATGTCATCGAGATTTCAAAGATTTCACTCATTCCCATAGCTACTGAAATGATTGCTTTTCCATAGAAATATTTCTCTTATTACGGTAGTATACACAAATTCAAATGATTTTGTTTTTGAAATTTCGAATTATTTGGTTGCATTTCTATCGAATTCAAGTCACAGATTTCGGTCCATTAATTGGCCGAATGGAAAACGAAATCACCGAAATTCTAAACCAGTATTGTCGAAATATCTTCTAAACTGAAATTCAAAACCACTTATCTCATGAATGGCTGCTTATTCAGCTCTGTCATTCAGATCGTCATTATCATCAGTACGTCCATCACCATGTATATTGCTGAAGAGAAGCAGCTCGACAATGCCTACGTGGAGGCCTCCTCTGGCCGCCGTGGATGCATATGCGGCTTTGGCGACTTCTTCAAGAGCTTGAAGAACCTTCCCCAATCTATGTTCAAAGTGCTCGCCGTCACGGCTGTAACCTGGGTAATGTTTTGTGCATCCACATCCTCTGAAAACAATGCATGCACCTCACCCATCGGGGATTGACTGACTATTCTGACATGTTTTCTCAGCTGGCGTGGTTCCCCTTCATCCAGTATGGCACTGACTGGATGGGCAGGGAGATCTACCACGGCGAGCCGCAGGGGCCCAAGGTGTCCGTCTACTACGCCGGCGTCCGTGAGGGCGCCGTCGGCCTGCTGCTCTCTTCTATATGCCTCTTGGCCGCCGCCTTCAACACCCCCCACCTTTGCGGTAGGCTCACGTCAAGGGTCGTGTGGTCCTTAAGCAACTTCATCCTATTTGGCATCATGACGGCCATGGTGATCCTTGGCTTGGTCTCCACCAAGGGGTACAACGCGTCTTTCACGGCTGGCCTCACCGGCCCTGACCCCAAGCTCAGGGTCATTGCGCTCTCCCTCTTCGCGCTCATCGGAATCCCACAGGCCGTGTTGTTCACAGTACCGTGGGCTGTTGCTTCTAAGGTTGCCGACGACGGTGGCCAAGGCCTCGCCATTGGTGTCCTCAACATCGCCATCGTCGTGCCACAGGTGGTAAAAATACAAATCGGCTGTTCTAGTTGCTAATCAGCACCTCAGGGTGTTAGTTTACTTTACACTGCGTTGGTCTTAACTTGGTTGTTTACCTTGTTGCTCTTTGCTCAGCTGATCATCGTGCTCACCGTTGGCCCAATCAACAAAGCCTTTGGAAAGGGCAACACACCGGCATTCGGCATTGGTTGCGCCTTCGCCTTCATCTGTGCAATCCTTGCGCTCATCCTGCTTCCCAAGACAAGAGTGACGAGAGGGATGTCCAACGCCACCGCCATGGCCTCCAGGGAGCGCTGATATGGTACATGTCCAGGCACAAGAGGGACCTTGGATGCAAACTTGTTCTCAAGCTAAGTGGGCTGTGTCTACGAGCAATTAGAAGACTAGTCACATTATTTTATTTCGTGATTTACGATCAACACGACCTGTGCACCAGTCTTTTTTCTGTAAATATACAGCTTTTTTGGCACGTTATCACCCCATGCAATCGCACCGGGATCGTACGTCCTCAGCCACCAGAAACTCTTCAAAACAAAGAACCCCATCCGGATGTATTTCGGAGGGGGAATTGATAGAGGGACTCTGTCACCACATCACCGCATCAATATAGGGCATCATCATCATCTGACTACATCATCATTATCCCATCTTCACCTCCTTGTAATACATTAGTCTGCGTAGATCCATTTTTGTATTACGTTGGTACTTCATCCATGTTTACAATGATTCAGTACACGATGCTTATGATCTTGTTGTGCGAGTAATTTTTTTAGTTCTTGGAGATATGGCGGAATCCTAGTATGTTTAGAATTGAATGTTGATAGGACTTGACCTTCTAAATGTTGGGTGAAGTCGACAATCCAACATATGCCTACTATGGACGAAAGGTCATTAGTACTAGCATGATGGTGAATTTGCATCGGGGGTGACAACTTTTACCTCCATCCTTCCCTGATCATTGCAACAGGGGACAAACAAAGGCTCCCTTAGCTGCTTCCATGGGGAAACCCTTAATACCGTTTGGTAACTGGAGTGCGGATAAATGTTAGTGACTTATGGGATACGGGGCTGCAACATATAAGTAACTAGATGAGTCCCCGCGCGTTGCTGCGCAACAGCCGTATATCTTTATGTGTAAAATCACCAATTTTACCGAATTGCATTCACATCGGCTATTTAAAGAATTAGTAGGAAATCCTATAAAATGAAGGAAATTTAGATGGTGGGTCTATGCTGCTCTCGTCGCAACTCTAGATAGAGAAGACACGAAAATAATTATTTATATTTTTTCCTATGCAGGGACGGAGCCAGGATTTGACCATAGGGGGTGGGGCGAAGACAACGACACTTGAGTTTTTTAGGTTAACACACTTTCCACTAATTTCTTAACAGAATTAACCACCCTGTTACAGTGATACGAGGAAAAAGAGAGCAAATCTGAGCACTAATCGAAAGACAACGACACACGAGATGTAGATTCGTCAAATTTTATTAGTGACATTTTTTTATTAGGAGCTTGCATATCAATTAAATTATTCTTGAGCTATTACCTTGGTTCTTGCAAGGGAGATGCTTGGAAAATTAACCACATGATGCAATCAACAAAAATAACTAAATTTTGAAAAATAAACAATTCTTGCTTGCCTCATAGCATCAATTGAAGTCTTTAGCCTTTTCTAGGATTAGGCTGGTTCACTTCACTAGATTGTCCTGTAGCATCATGTTTTTTTTCTTTGAGAGAACCGTAGCATCATGTTCCGATGGTTGATAGGTTGAACCAACTCGTTTGAAAGATTTATGTATGGATTCGGCTCTTTTTCTCTCCATGTCTACACAAGCACAAATAAATAATTGAAAATGTTATACTTGATGATTAATGCTTATAATTTGTATGATTATACTTGTATAGTTTTAAAGGCATGAACCAATCTGATGTGAGAACAGATTACCTTTTCCCCTTGTATTATTGCCGCTCAGCCGCCTTGTGTCCGGGCCGACGGTAATGGGCAATGGGCAACCGGCAACGTGTCTGTGGATCGGCGCAACGGCGCTTCCCTGTCCCGGCGTCCCCTAACCTTCTCCGCTCCTCGATAGTGGCGTGATGGAGAGATCCGAGGCTGGTTGTAATGGAGAGTATCATTCACTAGTATCATGCATATGATACTACATCCGTAATGCCACATCATTTAATATGATACGATATCATGATATGATACTCAACCATCTCTTTCTTGATTTAATTATATGTCACCTCATCAACATTGTTTAGTTGGCATGCATGATACTATTTATGATACTCCCATTACGGGCAGCCTGCCGAGCGGCCAGCAGGTAAGTCTCGGGCATTTACACCGATGTACAATCAGCTGTCTAGAAGGGGTTACAGCAACAACAAGGATTTTCAATGACGTGGGGTAGATAAATTGAGGAGAGAGAAAGAGCCCGTCGGTAGAATTAACGACGATCTGCAGCGCTTGAAAATCGCTCGCTAAAGACAACCTTTCTAGCGTTGTATAAAAAATGTTCGAGATCGACAGAACAAATGATTGAACTCTCTCTTTGCATTAGTTGAAGTGCTATATATAGCACTGAACAAGCGTTTACAAAGGGGGTGTCGGTTCAGACAGAACCGATGCAACGGTTGGAGAAGTAACCGCCAATGGTTAATACAAGCAGGGATTAATCCCTAATTACTATATTAATTAATCTTAACACTCCCCCTAATCCATGCTTGTCTAGGTAGCATCATCATCTTGAAAGAGACTCCTCCAAAAACCCTGTGGGAAAAATATGAGGAGTATAGAGTTTGATATGTTGCCAAAACTCCTTCAAACCCAATGGGAAAAATAAGGAGAAAATAATGCAACATATAATGGTTATTATCTCTTTTAACTCAATACGAGAAAACCCATAGAGTTTAGAGGACAACAACTATGTCATATATACTTTCCCAAAAACCCCGCTGGGGAAAACAGAAAGTATTACATATGATCTCATGTTGATATTACCTCATTAAAAACCTTTATGAGAACATGTATAGTAAACTCATGAAGGGAAAAAGAGAATAATATGATGCATTGAACAGGAACAATTTAGGAAGATACCCCCCCTAATTCTTGCATATTCCAAAGTCGTCATATACCAATTCCATTTACACATTCCTGGAATGTAAAAGTTGCTAGAGACTTGGTGAACAAATCAGTTGCATTATTTGACTTGCAAGATATGCAATATAGTGATATTGCTTATTATGTAACCTGTTTGCATCCGGGCAACACAAGAAACATTATCGTTGAGATAATGGTTGGTGGATGTAGCCATGTGGTCCGTTTCAAAGAATCTTCATGAGAGGGCTACCACACCTAGTAGGAACACTAAGCTTGTCTACGATCTGACATAGTGGGGATCTGATCGATGTATCCAATAATATCGATGTTCACATTTCTGTGAAACTGAAAAATCAGGACAAGAAGTTTGATGCCTTGGAGATGTTGAAAGATATTCCTGAGTACCAACCAATTGTGTTTGGTGGATCCAATGGCATTAAGGAACGTTGAGTCCCAATATTTCATTTTCATCATCTCTTGGTCTAAATAGATCTTTCTCTATGTCTAGAGAATGAACCACCATGGATGGGCAGGGAGATCTACCACGGTGAGCCGCAGGGGCCAAGGCGGTTGTCTACTACGCCAGCGTTCGCCAGGGTGCTGCTCTCTTCTCTATGCCTCTTGGTCACCTCCTTCCACATCCCCCAACTCTGCAGTCGTAGGCTCACGTCCAGGGTTGTCTGGTCCTTAAGCAACTTCATTGTGTTTGGCATCATGACCGCCATGGTGATCCTTGGCTTGGTCTCCACCAAGGGGTACAATGCGTCCTTCACCGCCGGCCTCACTGGGCCCGACCCCTAGCTCAGGACCATCACGCTCTCCCTCTTCACGCTCATCGGAATCCCACAGGTTGTGTTGTTCACTGTGCCATGGGTTGTTGCCTCTAAGGTTCCCGACGACGAGGACAGTGGCCAAGGCCTCGCCATTGGTGTCCTAAACATTGCCATCGTCGTGCCACAAGTAATCAGGTGTACTAGTTTTTTTATCTGGTGTATACTAGAGTAGTTTTTTTCAGCCCCTCAGGGTGTTGGTTTACCCTGCCTTGGTCTTGACTTAGTTGTTTCCCTTGTTGGTCTTTGCTTGGCTGATAATTGCGCTCACCGCTGGCCCGATCGACAAAGCCTTCGGCAAGGGCAACACACCGATATTCGGCATAGGTGGCGCCTTTGCCTTCATCTGTGCAATCCTCGCGCTCATCATGCTTCCCAAGAAAAGAGGCACGAGAGCGACATTCACCGCCACCGCTATGGCAGCCGGGGAGCGCTGACATCGTACATCCCCAGGCACGAGGAACCTTGGATGCAAACTTGTTCTCTATTTCTTTTTCTGTAAATATACTGCTTTTTTGGTATGATTTGATTCTTCGTTCCTTCTACCGAGGTTGTGGTCTGTGATCTACTCCTTCCGTTCCAAATTACTCATCATGGTTTTAGTTCAATTTGAACTAAAACCATGACGAGTAATTTGGAATGGAGGGAGTAATACTTTAACTTGTTGGTACCAACGAGATAGGGGAGACACTACAAGAAATATGTCAACTTGTGACCACCACTATTGGTCACTGAATGGTCATAGTTTTCCATTTGTGACCTTTTTGTGACCAAAACCAGAAGGTCAAAAGCTGAACGTCGTAAACTGACATTTTTGAACTTCTCTGTGAGAAGGTCATAGACGTTTACGACCAAAATAGAAGGTCGTTGAACCCATGACCTTTTGTTTTGGTCACTAGCTGTCTGCCCAGGCCACGTCGGATCCAACGTGGCAATCTGACGTGGCAAAATTACGACCAATTGAAAAGGTCGTTGACAAGATTCAACTCGGTCCATTTCGGTGCTTTAGATGTGCAGAGCCCATTAATCCAGCCTTTTTAATATTTTTTCCTATCAATTTTTGGTCGTCTTCACGGGCCAAGCCCAACATTTTAGCATTTTTTTCTAGACCATGGCCTTTTAATATCTGTTTCTTTTTTGGGCCTCGGCCTTTTTTACGCATTTCTATTTAATTTTCAGCCTTAATTGCTGCCAATATGTTTCAGGCCTCTTTTCAAAGCCCAACCAGATTAGGTCCAATAGACATTTCAGTACTTCTTCCATTTGGACCGTGCCTCCTCTTTTGTAGAATAAACATACACAATCAGCGCAAATTCAATTCAACATATACTTTTTCGGCCACTTTCATCCCAAGAATGCATTTCAAGTAAACAACGGATAATATTGTGAGTATATGTACATAACTACCAGCATTCGAGTAACATGTGCAACAGTACATCAAAATTCACAACAAATTTAGCATTACAAGTCAATAACATATAAAGCAAGTCGCTAACTAGGGCTTCAAGCTTTCTCCGAATTTCTTCGGGTATAATTCCTGTAAATGAGAGGAACGTCCACATGTTTAGAGTCTCAACATGGACAATATTTGTTAGCAATAAAATAGAAAAATTAATTCAAGAACCATGCAAGAGCCTAGGCTTTACTATCATTTTGACACATAGAGTAACATCCAAGAATACTGTCGGTGTCAAAACCAGCGGATCTCGAGTAGGGGGTCCCGATCTGTGCGTCTTAGGCTGATTGTAACAGGAAGCAAGGGACACAATGTTTACCCAGGTTCGGGCCCTCTCGATGGAGGTAAAACCCTACTTCCTGCTTGATTAATATTGAAGATATGTGGAATACAAGAGTAGATCTACCACGAGATCATAGAGGCTAAACCCTAAGAGCTAGCCTATGGTGATATGATTGTAATTGTGATCGGCCTTCTAAGGACCATCCTCTCCGGTTTATATAGACACCGGAGAGTTAGGGTTTACATGGAGTCGGTTACAAGGAAGGAAATATAATATCCGGATCGCCAAGCTTGTCTTCCACGCAAAGGAGAGTCCCATCTGGACACGTGCGAAGTCTTGAGTCTTGTATCTTGACGCTTTTACAGTCCGGACGATGCATATAGTCCGGCTGTCCGGATACCCCCTTATCCAGGACTCCCTCAGTAGCCCCTGAACCAAGCTTCAATGAAGATGAGTCCGGCGCGCAGTCTTGTCTTCGGCATTGCAAGGCGGGTTCCTCCTCTGAATACTCCAAGGTTACCATCGAACACGTAGACCGTGTCCGAATCTGCAAAATGATCTTCACATACCACCGTAGAGAGAATGATACTCCAGCTGACAAGTTTTAGACGACGTGACATGCCATTAGGGCCAGGTCATTATTCAAACCGTTTTTTCACAACCAGCCACAGTGCGTATTGCGAGGCAGTTTCCTTGACACGTCCTGTCAAAGCAGAGATCATGTCCCCTTATCGCGGGATTCTCATCAATACGGGTATGGGTAATCCCCCCGTGCCATCAATCGTGGTGCTTAGGAAGTAAGCGATTCTCAACAGGCTAGTGGGGAGGCGCACCGCTTTCGTCGTCTCTATAAAGGGATAAGAGTTACTCATTTTTACCCACGCCTTCTTCCTCCCCTCGCATACTCTTGCCCCCACGAGCTCCAGCGCCCTAGTCCAGGTCTTCTCCGCACAGTTAGTCATGTCCATAGTAGGAGGCAAGTGGGTGGCTTCCACCGTGACGGAGAAGAAGATCGCTAATCTCCGGGCGGCCGGATACTTGGCCGCAGACATAGCGCACCGGCTACCAAACGAGGGGCAGGTCATTCCAACTCCAGGACCCCACGAGAGGGTCGTGTTCCTTGCCCACTTCGTGCGTGGACTGGGGTTTCCACTCCACCCCTTCGTCCGCGGGCTTATGTTCTACTATGGGCTAGACTTTCATGATCTAGCTCCGAACTTCGTCCTCAACATCTCGGTGTTCATCGTCGTGTGCGAGGCTTTCCTCCGCATCAGGCCTCATTTCGGCTTGTGGCTCCAAACCTTCTGCGTGAAGCCGAAGATTGTGAGCGGCCAGCAAGTGGAGTGCGGAGGAGCCATGGTGGGCAAAATGCCTAATGTCACCTGGCCTGAAGGTTCCTTTGCGGAAACCGTGAAGGGGTGGCAATCGGGGTGGTTCTACATCACCGAGCCACGTGACACTGACTGGGCTCCGGCCCCCGAGTTCCGATCTGGGACCCCTATGCGGCTCACCTCCTGGGAACAGAAGGGCCTGTTATGGGGCGAATCTGCAGAGCTGACCGGACTCATCACCTGCCTAAGGGCATGAAGGACAAGAACATCAAGCTCGTCAACGTGATTCAAGTCATGCTCATTCGCCTGATACTTCCGTGCCAAAGGCGGGCATTCAATTTGTGGGAATTCGTCCCGTCCGAACACCGGACGCTCCAGAGGCTCTACGGCATGAAGCATAAGAACGCATGGAAGGCGTTGTTCAAGGCCACCGAGGTACCTCCTCTCATAACCGAGGACTGCGGACTCCACGCCGCACGGCAACCTACTCAGGTGAGTTCTTAGGCCGCCACCAGGTCCGCTTCTTCCCAATGTACTCATGGGGGAATTCCTAAGTGATTGTGTATATTTGTTTTAGGAGTATGTGGAGACAGCGGAGCGGATCGACAGTCTGGATCCGTTGCTGGAAAGCCCAGCCAATGATCTTCTGACGAAGATGCTGGTCCCGTTGCCCTATAAGGGGTCGGAGAAGAAGGCCGACAAGAAGGCCCCGGGGACCCGAAAGGGTCTCCGAAGTAAGGTTGCGCAAGCCTCGTCCGAAGATGACGAGGCACACTCCTCCCCCGAAGGGGAAGAAGAAGAAGAGGAGGCCGCCCCGTCCAGAAAGGATGGGGGGCCTGAGACGGTGAATCAGGGGGCCAGGAGAGGCTCCCGGCGTAAGGCCGTCATACCCTTGTCATCTGATGACGACGAGGCGGATTCCTCCTGCGGAGGCGGGGAGGAACAAGGAGAAACACCACCTCCCCGTGTCGGGGGAGGGAAGAAGAGGAAGGCCGCCTCGGTGGGGGAGACTGAGACGTCCAAGAAGGGAAAAGCATCCCTTCCGGACTACTCCGCCACCGCCGCCGATAGCGAGGAAGGGTGGCTGCCCAGGAAGAAGCCCCTCGTGCGGTCGTAAGTATCCGCACTCAGTCGTAATTTTTGCTTCCTAATTTTGTTTATAATGCCGAACTTGTATACAGTCCGGCTAGGGCCAATCCGGGAGTGTCGTCTTCGGACGGGTCCTTGAGTGAGTCAGCAATGAACTCACTCCTGATGGCCACGTCTCCTCGCCCTGCGGACGACATGTCCCGAAGGCTCCCGACGATGGCAGAGGTGGCCCTGGAGGCGTCTCAGGGCGGTGTCCCAGGCGTCGGACTCGCGGGGTTCAAGGTCCCCACGGATCGTGTCGATGAGAGCCACGGCAAGCCGGACTCTCAGCCAAACACTGTTCCGGAGCCTTCAGTGTTTCCGGACTTAGGCGGGCAGCCCCTCGTTATGGAGGGAGGGCCGTCTATATCAAGGACTTCTGTTGCGCCCCAGGCGCCGGATTGTCTGCTGAAAGCGCTTCGAGGCGCTTCCCTAGATGAAGAGCACCGTACTCTCATGAGTGCGGTGATTCAGAAGGTTTCGTCCGCCAAGAGCGGACTAACCAAGGCCTGCACCAGCCTCCTAATAGGCTTTGAGGTAAGCAGTAAAAATGTGTAAAATCACCACCCGATAGGTAGTAGGCCCTGATACTCTGTTTGGTGTTCGGAAAGAAAAACCACACGGAGGGTCAAATATAATCCGCAGGAGTCTAACAATAACTGTGAATGTAAATAAACAGGTTGTGCTGCTGGTCGCTGCTGCTCGCACAGCCGAAATCGCCGGCCTGACGCAGGATTTAGAGTGGGCACATGGAGAGCTCGGCCTTGCGAGGAGGAAGCTCGAAGAGAACAAAGGTGAATGATTCCCCTCTCTCATATAATAAATAGTAAATAAAATTTTATTATGCTAACGATGAGACGTCGTGATATGGTAACAGAGGCCGCCACCGAAGTGGCGTCTCTCAAGAAGGCGCTGTCCGAGGCCGAACACAAAGCGGCCTCGGAACTCAAGGAGTGCAAAAAGCAAGAGGCCCGAGTGGGCGAGGTACAAGAAGAGCTCCAGGAGCTCGGCAAGAAGCTCGAGTCTGCGGAGCGGGAGCTTAAAGCAAAGGTGGCAAAGCTTGCGAAGGCCCTTACAAATACAAAAGACGCCAAGGTCGAAGCCGAGAGGGCTCAGCAAGAGATCCAGGAGGCCAAGAAAATAGCGGCGGGTAAGAAATTTTTTATGCAAAGCAAACATGTGGAGGAGGCGTTTCTTTTACTTACTTGAATTTGGAGCTCGCCAGGGGCATTCGCAGACCTGCCACGTAGCATATCAGATGCCACGGAGTTCTACCGTGCCCAGGAGGGGAGCTCAACGAAGAAGTTGTTCTGGTCCCAGTATGCTGGGGCCGAGCATGCAACGCCTCTGAGTGACCAACTGAAGCAGTTGGTCGAACTCCACAAGGCAGCCGAAGTGGCTATGAAAGATCTCATAGTCCGGATATGGCCTGGCGAGCTTCTGCCCACCAGCTACTTCGGCCTGATCAAGTGGATGGTGGATTCCTGTCCGCGACTGGAAGTCATCAAGCGATCCGTTTGCATCGAGGGTGCCCGCCGGGCCCTTGCCCGCGCCAGGGTGCATTGGGGCAAGCTGGATGCGGAGAAACTGGTGAAGGATGGGCCACCCGAGGGCAAGCCGCATCGCGGCCCCGAGAAGTATTATGATGGCGTTATGAAGGGTGCTTGCCCCGTGGCCGATGAATGTAGCAAAGACATAATTTTTGAATGAATTCACTTCTCTCATGTTTGTAATTTAAAGACGAAGTTACTTGCGCTGTGTAGCTCTTTTGTAATTTAAAATATTACCTTTTGAGTGGCTGTTTATCAAATTCTGAAAGTAGGCCAGTCGTCGGCTTCCGCCCCCGTGTAACTAGTACTGGCGTGTTCGTGGAAAACCCGAACACTCTTTATCCAAATGTTTGGTCCCTTAAGGAGGTGTCCAGCGCAGCGAACCAGGAAATCGGACTATACGGCTTTATAACCTTCACTTAGCCATAGAAGTATATGATTTTAAATTTCGGCGAAGCCCCTAGAATCCGGAAGGCCGAATTGGGGCGCTATACACGCCTATATCGGACAAAGCTGAATTAACACCTAAAGCGGAAAAATCTTTAAGGATTTTAAGACCTCTCGAACAGTCCCTAGTCTCTCGCCACATCATGTCGGATATTTTTGTGCTTTCTCTACTGAGGTGCTCGTCCGGCAGAACCAGGGCACAATCGCAGTAGTTCTCCCTGCGGTACCTTAGCCGAATTAACGGAACGTAAGGCACCAAAGCAAGGGAGCCGGGCTATCCCAACCGTAACCCAAGACATGATTCGGAGCTGATGCATGTAATGCTATAAGTTTGGGGTGCCGCACTATTGAAAGTGTTCGGACTTGACTTGCCATATTATGGGGTACCATAAGAAGCCCCTGGCAAACTACACGTACCAAAGTGTACGGATGCAAAATGAAATAGACATTTATAAAAAATTCTCAAATAAAAATAAGTAAGCTGACGCTATATGTGGTCTCCCATTGATAAATAGTACGTTTAAACATATGTTTACAATGTATGCATTAAGCGGAGACAAAATAGGATGATTTGACATATCCTATCCAGGGGCAGGCCATGTACAGATAGATAGAGCAGGAATAACGATCGTAAATAGATTCCACCTGGGTGTTTCCTGCTGTGCCCAAAGCCTGTTGCCTCCTCGGTTTCCTCTCCTATGTAGGTCCGACAATCCGGCTATTCTGGAGAAGCTGCACTAAAGCAATGTCCTTAAAGGTGAATGGAAAGGTTATGAAGTGATACCGTAATGTTGACTGAGCCCCTGATACGTGTGGCACTCCAAAATTTTTGTTTTGGTTTTTAACAAAGACTTGGTTGGTTTTGAGGAGGTCATTTAAACCCTTCCAAAAATCTCTTTCTCTCAAGAATTTTCCCTTTGACAAAGGATTTTACCTTGGCATCTTCTTCAACTATGGTGGTGGTTAGTTAAAAACCTTTCTTCTGATTCTCTCCTTCTCAAATTTATTTTTGGGATTTATTTTTCTTTTAGAAGAAAACCCTAGGAGTTTTGGATCTTCTATTATTTTTAAAACCACCCATGGTTTTATCTTGCCTCTTGTGGTAAATCTTCCCAAAACCCCTCCTTCCACTTTGGGACAATCCAAATATTCTGACCCAACCAGTCCAACTCACTTTTGGATTTTTATTTCATTTATTTCTTTGCCCAAAACAATTCTGTCCATATTTTTGAGCCTAGGTGTATTGCAAAGCAAGTACCTTAATGCCTTTGAGCTTTGATCTCAAATCAATTCCTCTGGATAGTCCCTAGCACCCACAACCTAGAACCATCAAGATCTACTCTTCTTCTGTTCAAAATTTTCAAGTTTCAGCTTTTGCAAGTTTGGACCAGATTTGTCAAATTTGGTGAAATTCATATCTCCTCTTCTCCAAAAATTCCACCAAAATTCAGGCAACCTCCAGTTGCAATGAGAAGCCACTCCACCAAAAATCAGCTCAAGGAAAAATCCCCACATGCCAAAAACATTCTATCGAACACCTAGCATGCACTGTCACTTTGCACTTTCAGAAAAATTCAGACTTTCAGAAATTCAGTTTCGTCAGAGGCTGGTCACTTGTCAACTGTGCACTTGGCGCGTTGCGCATGGCTCCTCCTCCCTATCCAGAGCGCCGCACGGGCACTTGGCTGGTTCCTGGCGTCGGTGGCACCATGGCCCGTCCGCGCCGGCGTCTTCCGCGGCGTCGGGACCTCCCGTGGCGGCCAACAGGGGGGCACCCTGCGGCACAACGCCGTTCGGCACCGCCCACGCCACCTGGGAGCTCCCCGTGGCCGTCTCCCTTGCCTGCGCACGCATGCAGCACGTCGTCATGGCCTGGCACGCAGGAGGCGCGCCCTCTGCCGCCGCCGTGCCGCACGGCCGTTCCGTTGGGGACAGGCCATAACCACCACTACCTCGCTAAGTTAGGCACCAGGATGGACTCATTGCTCCTTCTAGTCGATGCTCAAGCTCCTAAACCTACCGTCCAGCCACAGCACCGCCGTAATCGCTCGCCGGACTTATCCCGTTCTCGGCAACCGCCTCGGGCCGGCTATATATAGCGCCTCCGAGCTCGCTCTCGACCCCGCACACCTCCACCACCTCACCAGACCCCGCCCAGCCACTGGAAGAGCCTTGAGGGGCCCTTCTTCCTCAACTCCGGCCACCTCCGTCCGATTCGGGCTCCGGCAGCGTTCTCGCTGGTGAGAGCTCCTCCACCGCCCTAGGCTTGCCCGTAGCCTCATGGCACCTCTAGGAGGCTAAACCCCACTCCAATTTGACCCCAACAGCTCTCTCCGACGAGACCCACGACTTCCCAAACCACCGTCCGTCGGAGCAAGGGCCGCCGTCGATGTGGTGCTCGCCAGCGACCACCACCACCACCCACCGACGCAGAAGGGTGCGCTGATCACAGAGGTACCCCCCGATCCCCTTGCCTCGCCGTGGATCACCGCCGGCGACCACCGCAGCTCTCGGGCGCCGACGAGCTCTGCCGCCTCCTTTTGAATATTCAAACCTGACGGGTGGGACCCGCCCGTCAGCCTCTCCTTTCTTTTTTTTGAACCGTTTTCTGAAAGCATATTCTGGGAAAGGCGCTTTCTAATCTGAAACATTTTCTGGACTTTTCCGCTTAGACCCCTGAGAGTTTTCTGTTTCATTACAGAAAGGTCCTTGCACCAAAACTCTTATATCTTTTAAACAGAAAAGGATTTTTGAGTGATTCTTTTTCTGTCCTCTTCAAAATTTTGTCTAGTTTTTTATAAGATTTATTTGAAAAATATTTGGAATATTTTTGGGCACCCCATGGTATTTACGTTAGTGCGTGTATTTTTGTATGCCGTAGATACCAAAGGAGGTGACGGAACCGCGAATCTCACCGAGCTAGGCCCCGACTACTCCGAACCAGGCAAGCATGTTTGAACTTTGATATGATGAGTGTTTTGGCATGTTTGATTTAAGTAGTTGCATGGCATGATCTTGAGCACCTCGATGAATGTCATGTTGCATGCAAAGTGGAGACAAGTAAATTTTGATAACCCATAAGTTGTTGGATATGAGCTGCATGGCCATGAGATGCCATGAGAATGGGTAAGATGGCAGTGTTGTAGCATGCCAGTCTTACGCCAGACCGTTCGCCCCAGTGTCAACATGAAACAATCCAGTTCCGTCCGTTTTCCCTCCCGTACTACCACATGTTTTCCGCAAGGGATACGGCTTAGTAAGTTGCAAACCGCTTCCTGGTACACACCAAATCGAGAGGCCGGGATGAGGGTTCCATGGCCCTGGATTAAAGCCTATCATCCGGTCAGGGGGCATGGGTGTTTCCGGTTGGGACCGAGAGGGGGGCACCCCTTAGAGCGCGCGTATATAAATTTGATCCCATGCTATTCGAGATTGTGATCTCCCCGTCTCAAAGTTTTGCTTGAACGATGTCTAGGGTGATCCCTGACACCGTGAGGTTGGATGGGTGTGTACTGGTTAGATGTGCTTTCTTCCGAAATACCGTAAACGGAACTAGTCCTTCGCGACTACGGAAATCCTTTGGCTGTGGACTTTCTAGTACAAACTCTGCAGAGTCGATAATTCCTTTGAATCATCTTATCCATATCCAAGATCAGTGTTTATCTTATCATGTCAAGAGTCAGTCTTGGTGACAAAAACTCCGGTGAGCCACATGAGTATTAAGTCCGGTTAACGTTTCATTCGGTGAATGGACTAACCCGTTATTTGTCACGTGTTGAATATTTACCGGTGAGCATTGATGCTTGCAGGTTATGAATTACGAATTTAAGCCCTTTCTGCGATGTCGCTCAGATGTCCGACTGCGGCATTGTTATTATTTACTTGATATAAGCCCTTTCTGTGATGTCGCCCAGGCGTCCGACTGCGGCATGGTTATATATTTACTTTTGATATAAGCCCTTTCTGTGATGTCGCCCAGATGTCGGACTGTGGCATTGTTATATATTTACTTTTGATATAAGCCCTTTCTGTGATGTCGCCCAGACGTCCGACTGCGGCACTGTTATTTATTTACTTTTGATATAAGCCCTTTCTGTGACGTCGCTCCGACGTCCGACTGTGGCATGCATGTCTTTTCTTTCAATATAAGCCCTTTATGTGGTGTCGCTTAGACGCCCGACTGCGGCATGTTTTACTTATTTGTTCACCCTTCGAGGTGTCGCTTCAGACGCCCGATCGATTTTCAGTTTATTTATTGGGTTTTCGAGCGGACTACCGCCGACTCCCTTTTACTTACCTTGTTATACTGATTTGAATGTGCATTGTTAAATTACTCTTGACGCATTCATGCATGCATTTTGTTATATCTATTGTCCGAACTGTCTTGCGAGTACTTTCAAAGTACTCACCTGGCTTGTTGATTTGTCCTGATGCTGACGAAGGCGATCTCATGGATGAAGAGTTCGATAGCGAGTCCGACGCCTAGAGGAGTCCCAGTCAGTCTCGTGCGACCCTGGATTTGGTCATTGTATTATATCCGCTTCCGCTACCCAAATAAATTCATTGAGCCTCACCTCGACGCTCGATGAGCCGCCAGTTTAGTAGTGATATTGTCCACTCCACTGTGATATTCCACCAATCACTTTTATCTCGAGTCAGTAGTAAGCCGCCTCACACCATTGTGTCATATCCGCCACTATGTTTAATTATTGGCGTGCTTGTAATAAATGTTGAGCAACCTCTGCTCGACCCTGTAATATATTAAGTGCTACTGGCTTATTGTATCAAGTTTTGTCTACCAGTATGGAGGAATTTTCTTCACACTGGGATTAAAAGATCGGTTTCTCAATAAATATTTTTGTTGGAAAACCGGTCGTGACAAGCTTGGTACCAGAGCCAGGCTGACTGTAGGAAACCACTAGGCGCGAGTGCTAATCGGTTGTTAGCGTAATAGAACTGATTCAAATTTTTTTTGCAAATGTAGTCATTTTCTGGCAGTC
Source organism: Triticum aestivum (assembly GCF_018294505.1). Lineage (NCBI taxonomy): Eukaryota > Viridiplantae > Streptophyta > Magnoliopsida > Poales > Poaceae > Triticum > Triticum aestivum. The sequence goes on from NC_057807.1 coordinate 696,278,866, forward strand.
AGCAAAAATTTATGATCTGACCATTCAGAATTTTTGCCTACTTTTGTAGATGGCCGGCAACATCTGCGAGTCACAGATGTTCGCCAATGAGCCCGATGGGTTCGTCAGGCTTCTCTCCTTCATCGTCCAGGTCGCGATGGGGCCATCCATGCGCCCAGTCTTCACACTCTATCAGCACAAGATCAACGACCGTCTGACCATGCACCAGGCCGCGGTGCAATTCAAGGGAGGGCGTGTTGAATTACGCCGCTTCCGGTTCTTGGGAAGAGCCATGCCTACGGAGAAGCATGCTATGCAGATGGTAGCCTGTGAGGCGATAGCTCGTCTCAGGGAAGCCCTTCCTTCGATGCAGACTCGTCGTTACCGCTACCTTCCATGCCACGTGCCGTACGCCTGCCACTACTCATACTCTTGCCCAAGAGGAGAGCGAGATGAGGCTTTTGAGATGCTCGTTGGGTATCTCCGGGCTCCGGAGGCAGCCTTCAACAACCTGGTGGATGACTTCGTGGCTGCCCGCATGGACTCAGTCCATGGTTGTACCGCCAACAGGAGGGAGCTCCTGCACACGGCACCACCACTGACTTTCGTCTCGTCCTCAGCATCTTATGCACCTACCACTCCCGCCACTGCTCGTCGCCTGCCATCCACCGAAGAATTCAAGCAAGTTATTGCGCCAACACCAGTCCGCTCTGCACCACCCATGGCGCCCACTCCTGTCCGTGTTGTTCCACATAGGGCACCCGCTCCATCTACTCAGCGCAGCACTTCACGTCTGGAGCTCCTACACATGCACCCCAACAAAAATAATATAACTTGGGAGGATTTCAAAGAAGGTTTTTGTGGGGCGCATATTCCTAAAAGTCTTATGAAGATCAAGAAGAGAGAATTTGATGACCTCAAACTAAGGACCATGACAGTGTCAGAATACAACAGTCAGTTTACTCTGTTGTCTCGCTACGCCAATGAAGAGCGTATGACTGAAAACAAGAAGATGGAGAAATTCCTAGACGGTCTGGCGCCCGCGCTTAAATGCCAACTGGTTGTGCACACCTTTCCAGATTTCAAGACACTGGTGGATAAGGCCATTACCTTGGAAAATGAGAGACGCAGCCTGGAGGATTTCCGCAAGCGAAAAAGGGACCAGACTAATCTTGCTCGCAACCATCGAAGCAAGATGGATTTTCAGAAAGGTGGGACACACAAACCCACGACAGACGTCTCACGCCCAGTCAAGAATTTCCATGCGAGGGACAAGGAGTTCACATATCGCCCATGCGTTACTTGCTACACTTGTGGAGAAGAAGGGCACTATGCCAAACAGTGTCCCAAGCCAAGGAACTCTACCCCAAAGCCGAACAACGGTGGCAATAATTCAGCACCCAAGCGAAACAATTTCAACCCCAATAACAACCACAGGAAGGGTCATCTGAACCACGTGACGAAGGAGGAAGCACAGAATGCCCCGGATATCGTACTCGGTACGTTTCCTGTCAACACAGTACCCGCAATGGTTTTGTTTGATTCTGGAGCTTCTCACTCATTCGTTTCGAAAAGTTTTGCCTTGCAAAATAAATTTTTGATGCTTCCTTTGGAAAAATCTATAATCGTCAAGTCCCCTGGGATTAAGCAAGTTACACAGAGTTATTGCCAAGGGGTGAATATTGAGTTTGAAGGATTGAAGTTTCACGCAAATCTTATCGTGTTGGAAAATAAAGGGTTGGATGTCATCCTAGGGATGGATTGGTTAACCACCAACAAAGGTTTTATTGACTGCTTCAACCGGACCGTGATTCTCACCCACTACCACGGGAGGACCATAAAAGTTTCAACCACGAAAATATCCCGGCAACCAAGATTGAACAAGGTGGATAATTCTGAATTAAGCAACGTTCTAGTAGTGTGTGAATTTCCAGACGTATTTCCCGAAGAACTACCAGGCATGCCACCAGACCGAGAGATAGAATTCAGCATTGAGCTAGCACCCGGAACCGCCCCCATATACAAGAAACCATACAGAATGGCACCATCTGAATTGGTAGAATTGAAGAAACAAATAAAAGAATTACTGGACAAAGGATATATACGAGCCAGCTCCTCACCTTGGGGTTCACCAATCTTATTTGCCAAAAAGAAGGATCGAACACTGAGATTGTGTATCGACTATCGAGCACTAAACATGGTCACAATCAAGAACAAATATCCGATCCCGTGAATTAATGATTTGTTTGATCAGCTCGCTCAAGCCAAGGTGTTCTCAAAAATTGACTTAAGGTCGGGATACCATCAATTAAAAGTACGCACAGAAGATATTCCCAAGACAGCATTCACCTCCAGATACGGATTGTATGAGTTCACAGTAATGCCATTTGGACTGATGAACGCCCCCGCATATTTTGTTCACCTCATGAACAAAGTATTTATGAAATTTATGGACAAGTTTGTTGTGGTATTCATCGACGATATTCTGATATACTCCAAGACACCAGAAGAGCTCGTTGAACATCTCTGAAATGTACTAGGAGAACTCAGGAAACATCAATTATACGCCAAGTTCAGCAAGTGTGAATTTTGGCTAAGACAGGTAGGTTTTCTGGGCCACGTACTGACCCAAGAAGGTATTGCCGTAGACCCGGAAAAAGTCAAGGCCGTACTTGGCTGGAAACCACTAGCCAGCGTAACAGACGTGCGAAGTTTTCTAGGAATGGCAGGTTACTACCAAAGATTCATTGAAGGATTTTCCACAACAGCAAAGCCGATGACGCAATTACTCAAGAAAGACAAGAAGTTTGAATGGACGGAAGCTTGCGAGAAAAGTTTCCAAGAACTAAAAAGGAAATTAACAAAAACACAGTATTAATTGTGCCAGACATACACAAGAATTTTGAGGTATATTGTGACGCATCCCGAAAGGGGCTCGGGTGCGTATTGATGCAAGAAGGCAAGGTAGTCGCATATGTCTCCAGACAACTTCGCAAGCATGAGGAAAATTATCCTACTCATGACCTGGAATTGGCAGCAGTTATTCATGCACTCAAGGAATGGAGACACTTTTTACTTGGAAATCATTGTGAAATATACACAGACCATAAAAGCCTCAAGTATATTTTCACACAACCGGAACTGAATTTACGGCAACGACGCTGGTTGGAATTAGTGAAGGATCATGATGTCGGGATCCACTACCATCCAGGCAAAGCAAATGTTGTAGCAGATGCTCTAAGTCAGAACCCCAGTCCGAACAACGACAGCCTACCAAACTTGAAACCCGAATTCCGGCAGGAATTTTCTAAACTCAATTTGGCGATGGTCATCGAAGGCAGTGTGTAGAATTTGGAAATACGGCCTACCCTGATAGAGAAAGTTAAAGAAGCTCAGCATGGGCACCCCAGCATTGAAGGCATAAAATGGAAAGTAAGTTTGGGCAAGGCCTCAGAATTCGTTATCGATAAGCAAGGAATATTGTGGTACGGACATAGACTTTGCGTACCAAATATCAATGACCTTAAACAGCAAATCTTAGCTGAAGGCCACACCGCCCCGTATTCAATCCATCCCGGAGGAACAAAAATGTACAAGGATCTTCAGGAAACATTTTGGTCGCACGGTATAAAAAGGGACATAGCCACGTTTATTGCGTGTTATGACTCATGTCAACGCATCAAGGCCGAGCACCAGAAACCGGCCGGACTATTGCAACCAAATAAGATACCCGAATGGAAATGGGACGAGATTGGAATGGATTTCATTTTTGGGCTACCTCGGTCACGACACGGACATGATGCCATATGCGTCATCACTGATAGACTGACTAAAGTAGCACACTTCATCCCCGTGAAGACAACTCACACCACTCAGAAGCTTGCCAGGCTTTATCTCTCCCGTATCGTCTGCTTACATGGAGTTCCAAAGACAAAAATATCTGACAGGGGCACACAATTCATCTCCAGATTTTGGGATCACCTGCAACAGGCTCTGGGCACTCAACTAGCCTTCAGTACAGCATACCACCCCCAGACTGACGGACAAACTGAGCGCGTAAACCAAATTCTAGAAGACATGCTGAGAGCATGTGTCCTCACTTATGGAACCAGTTGGGAGGAAAGCTTTCCATACGCAGAGTTTGCATACAACAACAGTTACCAGGCCAGTCTACAGATGGCACCCTTTGAAGCCTTGTACGGGCGGAGATGTCGTACCCCGCTAAATTGGTCAGAGACCGGTGAAAGCCGTATCTTCGGCCCAGACATGCTCAAAGAATCCGAGGAAAAGGTCAAGCTAATCAGAGACCGACTCAAAACAGCTCAAAGCCGACAGAAGAGTTATTATGATCAGAAACACCATGGGATCAGTTTTGAACCCGGTGACTTTGTATACCTACGAGTATATCCTATGAGGGGCCTACAACTATTCAAGATTAAGGGGAAGCTAGCACCAAGATTCATTGGACCATTCTGCATAGTGGCACGAAGAGGCACGGTAGCCTACCAGCTAGACTTACCCGAAGAATTATCCGATATCCACGCTGTGTTTCATGTCTCCCAATTAAGGAAGTGCGTAAGCAACCCAGAGAAGCAAGTATCCCATGAAAACATTGACGTATAGCCAGACCTCACATATCGAGAGCATCCAATAAAAATCTTGGAGGAGTCTGAAAGGAGGACCCGACAGAAAACCATCAAGTTCTTCAAAGTTCAGTGGAGCAACCATACCGAGGGTGAAGCCACTTGGGAAAGAGAGGATTTTCTTCGGACAGAGCACCCACACTTATTTGAGAATCAGCTGAAATCTCGGGGATGAGATTTTTCCTAAGGGGGTAGGTGTTGTGGCACTCCGAAATTTTTGTTTTGGTTTTTAACAAAGACTTGGTTGGTTTTGAGGAGGTCATTTAAACCCTTCCAAAAATCTCTTTCTCTCAAGAATTTTCCCTTTGACAAAGGATTTTACCTTGGCATCTTCTTCAACTATGGTGGTGGTTAGTTAAAAACCTTTCTTCTGATTCTCTCCTTCTCAAATTTATTTTTGGGATTTATTTTTCTTTTAGAAGAAAACCCTAGGAGTTTTGGATCTTCTATTATTTTTAAAACCACCCATGGTTTTATCTTGCCTCTTGTGGTAAATCTTCCCAAAACCCCTCCTTCCACTTTGGGACAATCCAAATATTCTGACCCAACCAGTCCAACTCACTTTTGGATTTTTATTTCATTTATTTCTTTGCCCAAAACAATTCTGTCCATATTTTTGAGCCTAGGTGTATTGCAAAGCAAGTACCTTAATGCCTTTGAGCTTTGATCTCAAATCAATTCCTCTAGATAGTCCCTAGCACCCACAACCTAGAACCATCAAGATCTACTCTTCTTCTGTTCAAAATTTTCAAGTTTCAGCTTCTGCAAGTTTGGACCAGATTTGTCAAATTTGGTGAAATTCATATCTCCTCTTCTCCAAAAATTCCACCAAAATTCAGGCAACCTCCAGTTGCAATGAGAAGCCACTCCACCAAAAATCAGCTCAAGGAAAAATCCCCACATGCCAAAAACATTCTATTGAACACCTAGCATGCACTGTCACTTTGCACTTTCAGAAAAATTCAGACTTTCAGAAATTCAGTTTCGTCAGAGGCTGGTCACTTGTCAACTGTGCACTTGGCGCGTTGCGCATGGCTCCTCCTCCCTGTCCAGAGCGCCGCACGGGCACTTGGCTGGTTCCTGGCGTCGGTGGCACCATGGCCCGTCCACGCCGGCGTCTTCCGCGGCGTCGGGACCTCCCGTAGCGGCCAACAGGGGGGCACCCTGCGGCACAACGCCGTTCGGCACCGCCCACGCCACCTGGGAGCTCCCCGTGGCCGTCTCCCTTGCCAGCGCACGCATGCAGCACGTCATCATGGCCTGGCACGCAGGAGGCGCGCCCTCTGCCGCCGCCGTGCCGCACGGCCGTTCCGTTGGGGACAGGCCGTAACCACCACTACCTCGCTAAGTTAGGCACCAGGATGGACTCATTGCTCCTTCTAGTCGATGCTCAAGCTCCTAAACCTACCGTCCAGCCACAGCACCGCCGTAATCGCTCGCCGGACTTATCCCGTTCTCGGCAACCGCCTCGGGCCGGCTATATATAGCGCCTCCGAGCTCGCTCTCGACCCCGCACACCTCCACCACCTCACCAGACCCCGCCCAGCCACTGGAAGAGCCTTGAGGGGCCCTTCTTCCTCAACTCCGGCCACCTCCGTCCGATTCGGGCTCCGGCAGCGTTCTCGCTGGTGAGAGCTCCTCCACCGCCCTAGGCTTGCCCGTAGCCTCATGGCACCTCTAGGAGGCTAAATCCCACTCCAATTTGACCCCAACAGCTCTCTCCGACGAGACCCACGACTTCCCAAACCACCGTCCATCGGAGCAAGGGCCGCCGTTGATGTGGTGCTCGCCAGCGACCACCACCACCACCCACAGACGCAGAAGGGTGCGCTGATCACAGAGGTACCCCCCGATCCCCTTGCCTCGCCGTGGATCACCGCCGGCGACCACCGCAGCTCTCGGGCGCCGACGAGCTCTGCCGCCTCCTTTTGAATATTCAAACCTGACGGGTGGGACCCGCCCGTCAGCCTCTCCTTTCTTTTTTTTTGAACCGTTTTCTGAAAGCATATTCTGGGAAAGGCGCTTTCTAATCTGAAACATTTTCTGGACTTTTCCGCTTAGACCCCTGAGAGTTTTCTGTTTCATTACAGAAAGGTCCTTGGACCAAAACTCTTATATCTTTTAAACAGAAAAGGATTTTTGAGTGATTCTTTTTCTATCCTCTTCAAAATTTTGTCTAGTTTTTTATAAGATTTATTTGAAAAATATTTGGAATATTTTTGGGCACCCCATGGTATTTACGTTAGTGCGTGTATTTTTGTATGCCGTAGATACCAAAGGAGGTGACGGAACCGCGAATCTCACCGAGCTAGGCCCCGACTACTCCGAACCAGGCAAGCATGTTTGAACTTTGATATGATGAGTGTTTTGGCATGTTTGATTTAAGTAGTTGCATGGCATGATCTTGAGCACCTCGATGAATGTCATGTTGCATGCAAAGTGGAGACAAGTAAATTTTGATAACCCATAAGTTGTTGGATATGAGCTGCATGGCCATGAGATGCCATGAGAATGGGTAAGATGGCAGTGTTGTAGCATGCCAGTCTTACGCCAGACCGTTCGCCCCAGTGTCAACATGAAACAATCCAGTTCCGTCCGCTTTCCCTCCCGTACTACCACATGTTTTCCGCAAGGGATACGGCTTAGTAAGTTGCAAACCGCTTCCTGGTACACACCAAATCGAGAGGCCGGGATGAGGGTTCCATGGCCCTGGATTAAAGCCTATCATCCGGTCAGGGGGCATGGGTGTTTCCGGTTGGGACCGAGAGGGGGGCACCCCTTAGAGCGCGCGTATATAAATTTGATCCCATGCTATTCGAGATTGTGATCTCCCCGTCTCAAAGTTTTGCTTGAACGATGTCTAGGGTGATCCCTGACACCGTGAGGTTGGATGGGTGTGTACTGGTTAGATGTGCTTTCTTCCGAAATACCGTAAACGGAACTAGTCCTTCGCGACTACGGAAATCCTTTGGCTGTGGACTTTCTAGTACAAACTCTGCAGAGTCGATAATTCCTTTGAATCATCTTATCCATATCCAAGATCAGTGTTTATCTTATCATGTCAAGAGTCAGTCTTGGTGACAAAAACTCCGGTGAGCCACATGAGTATTAAGTCCGGTTAACGTTTCATTCGGTGAATGGACTAACCCGTTATTTATCACGTGTTGAATATTTACCGGTGAGCATTGATGCTTGCAGGTTATGAATTACGAATTTAAGCCCTTTCTGCGATGTCGCTCAGATGTCCGACTGCGGCATTGTTATTATTTACTTGATATAAGCCCTTTCTGTGATGTCGCCCAGGCGTCCGACTGCGGCATTGTTATATATTTACTTTTGATATAAGCCCTTTCTGTGATGTCGCCCAGATGTCGGACTGTGGCATTGTTATATATTTACTTTTGATATAAGCCCTTTCTGTGATGTCGCCCAGACGTCCGACTGCGGCACTGTTATTTATTTACTTTTGATATAAGCCCTTTCTGTGACGTCGCTCCGACGTCCGACTGTGGCATGCATGTCTTTTCTTTCAATATAAGGCCTTTATGTGGTGTCGCTTAGACGCCCGACTGCGGCATGTTTTACTTATTTGTTCACCCTTCGAGGTGTCGCTTCAGACGCCCGATCGATTTTCAGTTTATTTATTGGGTTTTCGAGCGGACTACCGCCGACTCCCTTTTACTTACCTTGTTATACTGATTTGAATGTGCATTGTTAAATTACTCTTGACGCATTCATGCATGCATTTTGTTATATCTATTGTCCGAACTGTCTTGCGAGTACTTTCAAAGTACTCACCTGGCTTGTTGATTTGTCCTGATGCTGACGAAGGCGATCTCATGGATGAAGAGTTCGATAGCGAGTCCGACGCCTAGAGGAGTCCCAGTCAGTCTCGTGCGACCCTGGATTTGGTCATTGTATTATATCCGCTTCCGCTACCCAAATAAATTCATTGAGCCTCACCTCGACGCTCGATGAGCCGCCAGTTTAGTAGTGATATTGTCCACTCCACTGTGATATTCCACCAATCACTTTTATCTCGAGTCAGTAGTAAGCTGCCTCACACCATTGTGTCATATCCGCCACTATGTTTAATTATTGGCGTGCTTGTAATAAATGTTGAGCAACCTCTGCTCGACCCTGTAATATATTAAGTGCTACTGGCTTATTGTATCAAGTTTTGTCTACCAGTATGGAGGAATTTTCTTCACACTGGGATTAAAAGATCGGTTTCTCAATAAATATTTTTGTTGGAAAACCGGTCGTGACAAGCTTGGTACCAGAGCCAGGCTGACTGTAGGAAACCACTAGGCGCGAGTGCTAATCGGTTGTTAGCGTAATAGAACTGATTCAAATTTTTTTTGCAAATGTAGTCATTTTCTGGCAGTCAGCATAAATTTATGATCTGACCATTCAGAATTTTTGCCTACTTTTGTAGATGGCCGGCAACATCTGCGAGTCACAGATGTTCGCCAATGAGCCCGATGGGTTCGTCAGGCTTCTCTCCTTCATCGTCCAGGTCGCGATGGGGCCATCCATGCGCCCAGTCTTCACACTCTATCAGCACAAGATCAACGACCGTCTGACCATGCACCAGGCCGCGGTGCAATTCAAGGGAGGGCGTGTTGAATTACGCCGCTTCCGGTTCTTGGGAAGAGCCATGCCTACGGAGAAGCATGCTATGCAGATGGTAGCCTGTGAGGCGATAGCTCGTCTCAGGGAAGCCCTTCCTTCGATGCAGACTCGTCGTTACCGCTACCTTCCATGCCACGTGCCGTACGCCTGCCACTACTCATACTCTTGCCCAAGAGGAGAGCGAGATGAGGCTTTTGAGATGCTCGTTGGGTATCTCCGGGCTCCAGAGGCAGCCTTCGACAACCTGGTGGATGACTTCGTGGCTGCCCGCATGGACTCAGTCCATGGTTGTACCGCCAACAGGAGGGAGCTCCTGCACACGGCACCACCACTGACTTTCGTCTCGTCCTCAGCATCTTATGCACCTACCACTCCCGCCACTGCTCGTCGCCTGCCATCCACCGAAGAATTCAAGCAAGTTATTGCGCCAACACCAGTCCGCTCTGCACCACCCATGGCGCCCACTCCTGTCCGTGTTGTTCCACATAGGGCACCCGCTCCATCTACTCAGCGCAGCACTTCACGTCTGGAGCCTATTAGCGAGGAGGAGGTTGAGTCCCCAGCCTCTCTACGCCTCACCCTCGGCAGGGCAAAGGAGATCCTCACCATCTCCTCCGACTGAGTATGCTTAGCCGCCATGCGATGTACTGCTCTGTATGATATGTTTATATGTACATAGGCTGTGAGAAGTAGCTTGCTTGCGCATCATGTAGGAACTAGAGAAGTGCACTAGCCTAAATAACATGTCAGGATTATGTACGCATATCCTGAGTGATGTATTGTATACTTACCACCTGCGTGTAAGATATGTAATGAGCAGTCCTTCTCCGTGCACAATCAATTTCTTTTAAAAAAATCCTGGAGCATTTAAAAAAAGATTTCCCCGTCTTTATGCATTTATTGATTTTTGCGACTCTTTTCCCTCTCTTACAAGTTTTACAAAAAAATGCATCCCCAGAGTGAAAAATGTCTCGTCCTTGGACGCGCTCCATGCCAACTCCGCCAGAGGAAAATTATGGCACACAACCAAGCAGCAATGTCACACAGGGACAGTCAAGTCAACAGGAACGTGAAACAACGCTTTCCCAAATGTGCCGCCTTTATGAGCAAAGTCAGCAACAACATCAGGAAATAATGAACCAAGTCATCAATATGGGAAATCACCATGGACAGTATCAGCAACAATCCAAGTTATCTGAGCTACAGAAGACGCGTCCCCAAACATTTTCCCATACTGACAAACCTCTTGAGGCCGAAGACTGGCTTCGAGACATGGAAAGGAAATTAATTATTGCACAGTGTTCAGACCTCGAGAAAGTGCTATATGCACCGCACTATCTCACTGGAATAGCTGCATCGTGGTGGGAAAATTTCCTACACATGCACCCCAACGAAAATAATATAACTTGGGAGGATTTCTAAGAAGGTTTTTGTGGGGCGCATATTCCTAAAAGTCTTATGAAGATCAAGAAGAGAGAATTTGATGACCTCAAACTAAGGACCATGACAGTGTCAGAATACAACAGTCAGTTTACTCTGTTGTCTCGCTACGCCAATGAAGAGCGTATGACTGAAAACAAGAAGATGGAGAAATTCCTAGACGGTCTGGCGCCCGCGCTTAAATGCCAACTGGTTGTGCACACCTTTCCAGATTTCAAGACACTGGTGGATAAGGCCATTACCTTGGAAAATGAGAGACGCAGCCTGGAGGATTTCCGCAAGCGAAAAAGGGACCAGACTAATCTTGCTTGCAACCATCGAAGCAAGATGGATTTTCAGAAAGGTGGGACACACAAACCCATGACAGACGTCTCACGCCCAGTCAAGAATTTCCATGCGAGGGACAAGGAGTTCACATATCGCCCATGCATTACTTGCTACACTTGTGGAGAAGAAGGGCACTATGCCAAACAGTGTCCCAAGCCAAGGAACTCTACCCCAAAGCCGAACAACGGTGGCAATAATTCAGCACCCAAGCGAAACAATTTCAACCCCAATAACAACCACAGGAAGGGTCATCTGAACCACGTGACGAAGGAGGAAGCACAGAATGCCCCGGATATCGTACTCGGTACGTTTCCTGTCAACACAGTACCCGCCATGGTTTTGTTTGATTCTGGAGCTTCTCACTCATTCGTTTCGAAAAGTTTTGCCTTGCAAAATAAATTTTTGATGCTTCCTTTGGAAAAATCTATAATCGTCAAGTCCCCTGGGATTAAGCAAGTTACACAGAGTTATTGCCAAGGGGTGAATATTGAGTTTGAAGGATTGAAGTTTCACGCAAATCTTATCGTGTTGGAAAATAAAGGGTTGGATGTCATCCTAGGGATGGATTGGTTAACCACCAACAAAGGTTTTATTGACTGCTTCAACTGGACCGTGATTCTCACCCACTACCACGGGAGGACCATAAAAGTTTCAACCACGAAAATATCCCGGCAACCAAGATTGAACAAGGTGGATAATTCTGAATTAAGCAAGGTTCTAGTAGTGTGTGAATTTCCAGACGTATTTCCCGAAGAACTACCAGGCATGCCACCAGACCGAGAGATAGAATTCAGCATTGAGCTAGCACCCGGAACCGCCCCCATATACAAGAAACCATACAGAATGGCACCATCTGAATTGGTAGAATTGAAGAAACAAATAAAAGAATTACTGGACAAAGGATATATATGAGCCAGCTCCTCACCTTGGGGTTCACCAATCTTATTTGCCAAAAAGAAGGATGGAACACTGAGATTGTGTATCGACTATCGAGCACTAAACATGGTCACAATCAAGAACAAATATCCGATGCCGTGAATTAATGATTTGTTTGATCAGCTCGCTCAAGCCAAGGTGTTCTCAAAAATTGACTTAAGGTCGGGATACCATCAATTAAAAGTACGCACAGAAGATATTCCCAAGACAACATTCACCTCCAGATACGGATTGTATGAGTTCACAGTAATGCCATTTGGACTGACGAACGCCCCCGCATATTTTGTTCACCTCATGAACAAAGTATTTATGAAATTTATGGACAAGTTTGTTGTGGTATTCATCGACGATATTCTGATATACTCCAAGACACCAGAAGAGCTCGCTGAACATCTCTGAATTGTACTAGGAGAACTCAGGAAACATCAATTATACGCCAAGTTCAGCAAGTGTGAATTTTGGCTAAGACAGGTAGGTTTTCTGGGCCACGTACTGACCCAAGAAGGTATTGCCGTAGACCCGGAAAAAGTCAAGGCCGTACTTGGCTGGAAACCACCAGCCAGCGTAATGGACGTGCGAAGTTTTCTAGGAATGGCAGGTTACTACCAAAGATTCATTGAAGGATTTTCCACAACAGCAAAGCCGATGACGCAATTACTCAAGAAAGACAAGAAGTTTGAATGGACGGAAGCTTGCGAGAAAAGTTTCCAAGAACTAAAAAGGAAATTAACAAAAACACAGTATTAATTGTGCCAGACATACACAAGAATTTTGAGGTATATTGTGACGCATCCCGAAAGGGGCTCGGGTGCGTATTGATGCAAGAAGGCAAGGTAGTCGCATATGTCTCCAGACAACTTCGCAAGCATGAGGAAAATTATCCTACTCATGACCTGGAATTGGCAGCAGTTATTCATGCACTCAAGGAATGGAGACACTTTTTACTTGGAAATCATTGTGAAATATACACAGACCATAAAAGCCTCAAGTATATTTTCACACAACCGGAACTGAATTTACGGCAACGACGCTGGTTGGAATTAGTGAAGGATCATGATGTCGGGATCCACTACCATCCAGGCAAAGCAAATGTTGTAGCAGATGCTCTAAGTCAGAACCCCAGTCCGAACAACGACAGCCTACCAAACTTGAAACCCGAATTCCGGCAGGAATTTTCTAAACTCAATTTGGCGATGGTCATCGAAGGCAGTGTGTAGAATTTGGAAATACGGCCTACCCTGATAGAGAAAGTTAAAGAAGCTCAGCATGGGCACCCCAGCATTGAAGGCATAAAATGGAAAGTAAGTTTGGGCAAGGCCTCAGAATTCGTTATCGATAAGCAAGGAATATTGTGGTACGGACATAGACTTTGCGTACCAAATATCAATGACCTTAAACAGCAAATCTTAGCTGAAGGCCACACCGCCCCGTATTCAATCCATCCCGAAGGAACAAAAATGTACAAGGATCTTCAGGAAACATTTTGGTTGCACGGTATAAAAAGGGACATAGCCACGTTTATTGCGTGTTATGACTCATGTCAACGCATCAAGGCCGAGCACCAGAAACCGGCCGGACTATTGCAACCAAATAAGATACCCGAATGGAAATGGGACGAGATTGGAATGGATTTCATTTTTGGGCTACCTCGGTCACGACACGGACATGATGCCATATGCGTCATCACTGATAGACTGACTAAAGTAGCACACTTCATCCCCGTGAAGACAACTCACACCACTCAGAAGCTTGCCAGGCTTTATCTCTCCCGTATCGTCTGCTTACATGGAGTTCCAAAGACTATAATATCTGACAGGGGCACACAATTCATCTCCAGATTTTGGGATCACCTGCAACAGGCTCTGGGCACTCAACTAGCCTTCAGTACAGCATACCACCCCCAGACTGACGGACAAACTGAGCGCGTAAACCAAATTCTAGAAGACATGCTGAGAGCATGTGTCCTCACTTATGGAACCAGTTGGGAGGAAAGCTTTCCATACGCAGAGTTTGCATACAACAACAGTTACCAGGCCAGTCTACAGATGGCACCCTTTGAAGCCTTGTACGGGCGGAGATGTCGTACCCCGCTAAATTGGCCAGAGACCGGTGAAAGCCGTATCTTCGGCCCAGACATGCTCAAAGAATCCGAGGAAAAGGTCAAGCTAATCAGAGACCGACTCAAAACAGCTCAAAGCCGACAGAAGAGTTATTATGATCAGAAACACCATGGGATCAGTTTTGAACCCGGTGACTTTGTATACCTACGAGTATATCCTATGAGGGGCCTACAACTATTCAAGATTAAGGGGAAGCTAGCACCAAGATTCATTGGACCATTCTACATAGTGGCACGAAGAGGCACGGTAGCCTACCAGCTAGACTTACCCGAAGAATTATCCGATATCCACGATGTGTTTCATGTCTCCCAATTAAGGAAGTGCGTAAGCAACCCAGAGAAGCAAGTATCCCATGAAAACATTGACGTACAGCCAGACCTCACATATCGAGAGCATCCAATAAAAATCTTGGAGGAGTCTGAAAGGAGGACCCGACAGAAAACCATCAAGTTCTTCAAAGTTCAGTGGAGCAACCATACCGAGGGTGAAGCCACTTGGGAAAGAGAGGATTTTCTTCGGACAGAGCACCCACACTTATTTGAGAATCAGCTGAAATCTCGGGGACGAGATTTTTCCTAAGGGGGTAGGTGTTATGGCACTCCGAAATTTTTGTTTTGGTTTTTAACAAAGACTTGGTTGGTTTTGAGGAGGTCATTTAAACCCTTCCAAAAATCTCTTTCTCTCAAGAATTTTCCCTTTGACAAAGGATTTTACCTTGGCATCTTCTTCAACTATGGTGTTGGTTATTTAAAAACCTTTCTTCTGATTCTCTCCTTCTCAAATTTATTTTTGGGATTTATTTTTCTTTTAGAAGAAAACCCTAGGAGTTTTGGATCTTCTATTATTTTTAAAACCACCCATAGTTTTATCTTGCCTCTTGTGGTAAATCTTCCCAAAACCCCTCCTTCCACTTTGGGACAATCCAAATATTCTGACCCAACCAGTCCAACTCACTTTTGGATTTTTATTTCATTTATTTCTTTGCCCAAAACAATTCTATCCATATTTTTGAGCCTAGGTGTATTGCAAAGCAAGTACCTTAATGCCTTTGAGCTTTGATCTCAAATCAATTCCTCTGGATAGTCCCTAGCACCCACAACCTAGAACCATCAAGATCTACTCTTCTTCTGTTCAAAATTTTCAAGTTTCAGCTTTTGCAAGTTTGGACCAGATTTGTCAAATTTGGTGAAATTCATATCTCCTCTTCTCCAAAAATTCCACCAAAATTCAGGCAATCTCCAGTTGCAATGAGAAGCCACTCCACCAAAAATCAGCTCAAGGAAAAATCCCCACATGCCAAAAACATTCTGTCGAACACCTAGCATGCACTGTCACTTTGCACTTTCAGAAAAATTCAGACTTTCAGAAATTCAGTTTCGTCAGAGGTTGGTCACTTGTCAACTGTGCACTTGGCGCGTTGCGCATGGCTCCTCCTCCCTGTCCAGAGCGCCGCACGGGCACTTGGCTGGTTCCTGGCGTCGGTAGCACCATGGCCCATCCGCGGCGGCATCTTCCGCGGCATCGAGACCTCCCGTGGAGGCCAACAGGGGGGCACCCTGCGGCACAACGCCGTTCGGCACCGCCCACGCCACCTGGGAGCTCCGCGTGGGCGTCTCCCTTGCCAGCGCATGCATGCAGCACGTCGCCGTGGCCTGGCACGCACGGGGCGTGCCCTCTGCCGCCGCCGTGCCACACGGCCGTTCCGTTGGGGACAGGCCGTAACCACCACTACCTCGCTGAGTTAGGCACCAGGATGGACTCAGTGCTCCATCTAGTCGATGCTCAAGCTCCTACACCTACCGTCCAGCCACAGCACCGCCGTAATCGCTCGCCGGACTTATCCCGTTCTCGGCAACCGCCTCGGGCCGGCTATATATAGCGCCTCCGAGCTTGCTCTCGACCCCGTACACCTCCACCACCTCACCAGACCCCGCCCAGCCACTGGAAGAGCCTCGAGGGGCCCTTCTTCCTCAACTCCGGCCACCTCCGTCCGCTTCGGGCTCCGGCAGCGTTCTCGCTGGTGAGAGCTCCTCCACCGCCCTAGGCTTGCCCGTAGCCTCATGGCACCTCTAGGAGGCTAAACCCCACTCCAATTTGACCCCAACAGCTCTCTCCGACGAGACCCACGACTTTCCGAACCACCGTCCGCCGGAGCAAGGGCCGCCGTCGATGTGGTGCTCGCCAGCGACCACCACCACCACCCACCGACGCGGGAGGGTGCGCTGATCACAGAGGTACCCCCCGATCCCCTTGCCTCGCCGTGGATCGCCGCCGGTGACCACCGCAGCTCTCGGGCGCCGATGAGCTCTGCCGCCTCCTTTTGAATATTCAAACCTGACGGGTGGGACCCGCCCGTCAGCCTCTCCTTTTTTTTGAACCGTTTTCTGAAAGCGTATTCTGGCAAAGGCGCTTTCTAATCTGAAACGTTTTCTGGACTTTTCTGCTTAGACCCCTGAGAGTTTTCTGTTTCATTACAGAAAGGTCCTTGGACCAAAACTCTTATAACTTTTAAACAGAAAAGGATTTTTTAGTGATTCTTTTTCTGTCCTCTTCAAATTTTTGTATAGTTTTTTATCAGATTTATTTTAGAAATATTTGGAATATTTTTGTGCACCTCATGGTATTTACGTTAGTGCGTGTATTTTTGTATGCCGTAGATACCGAAGGAGGTGACGGAACCGCGAATCTCACTGAGCTAGGCCCCGACTACTCCGAACCAGGCAAGCATGTTTGAACTTTGATATGATGAGTGTTTTGGCATGTTTGCTTTAAGTAGTTGCATGGCATGATCTTGAGCACCTCGATGAATGTCATGTTGCATGCAAAGTGGAGACAAGTAAATTTCGATAACCCATAAGTTGTTGGGTATGAGCTGCATGGCCATGAGATGGCATGAGAATGGGTAAGATGGCAGTGTTGTAGCATGCCAATCTTACGCCAGACCGTTCGCCCCAGTGTCAACATGAAACAGTCCAGTTCCGTCCGTTTTCCCTCCCGTACTACCACATGTTTTCCGCAAGGGATACAGCTTAGTAAGTTGCAAACCACTTCCTGGTACACACCAAATCGAGAGGCCGGGATGAGGGTTCCATGGCCCTGGATTAAAGCCTATCATCCGGTCAGGGGGCATGGGTGTTTCCGATTGGGATCGAGAGGGGGGCACCCCTTAGAGCGCGCGTATATAAATTTGAACCCAAGCTATTCGAGATTGTGATCTCCCCGTCTCAAAGTTTTGCTTGAACAATGTCTAGGGTGATCCCTGACACCGTGAGGTTGGATGGGTGTGTACTGGTTAGATGTGCTTTCTTCCGAAATACCGTAAACGAAACTAGTCCTTCGCGACTACGGAAATCCGTTGGCTGTGGACTTTCTAGTACAAACTCTGCAGAGTCGATAATTCCTTTGAATCATCTTATCCATATCCAAGTTCCGTGTTTATCTTATCATGTCAAGAGTCAGTCTTGGTGACAAAAACTCCGGTGAGCCACATGAGTATTATGTCCGGTTAACGTTTCATTCGATGAATGGACTAACCCGTTATTTATCACTTGTTGAATATTTACCGGTGAGCATTGATTCTTGCAGGTTATGAATAATGAATTTAAGCCCTTTCTGCGATGTCGCTCAGACGTCCGACTGCGGCATTGTTATTATTTACTTGATATAAGCCCTTTCTGTGATGTCGCCCAGACGTCCGACTACGGCATTGTTATATATTTACTTTTGATATAAGCCCTTTCTGTGATGTCGCCCAGAGGTCTGACTGCGGCATTGTTATATATTTACTTTTGATATAAGCCCTTTCTGTGATGTCGCCCAGACGTCCGACTGCGGGCACTGCTATTTATTTACTTTTGATATAAGCCCTTTCTGTGACGTCGCTCCGACGTCCGACTGTGGCATGCATGTCTTTTCTTTCAATATAAGCCCTTTATGTGGTGTCGCTTAGACGCCCGACTGCGGCATGTTTTACTTATTTGTTCACCCTTCGAGGTGTCGCTTCAGACGCCCGATCGGTTTTCAGTTTATTTATTGGGTTTTCGAGCGGACTACCGCCGACTCCCTTTTACCTACCTTGTTATACTGATTTGAATGTGCATTGTTAAATTACTCTTGACGCATTCATGCATGCATTTTGTTATATCTATTGTCCGAACTGTCTTGCGAGTACTTTCAAAGTACTCACCTGGCTTGTTGATTTGTCCTGATGCTGACGAAGGCGATCTCATGGATGAAGAGTTCGATAGCGAGTCCGACGCCTAGAGGAGTCCCAGTTAGTCTCGTGCGACCCTGGATTTGGTCATTGTATTATATCCGCTTCCGCTACCCAAATAAATTCATTGAGCCTCACCTCGACGCTCGATGAGCCGCCAGTTTAGTAGTCATGTTGTCCACTCCACTGTGATATTCCACCAATCACTTTTATCTCGAGTCAGTAGTAAGCCGCCTCACACCATTGTGTCATATCTGCCACTATGTATAATTATTGGCGTGCTTGTAATAAATGTTGAGCAACCTCTGCTCGACCCTGTAATATATTAAGTGTTACTGGCTTATTGTATCAAGTTTTGTCTACCAGTATGGATGAATTTTGTTCACACTGGGATTAAAAGATCGGTTTCTCAATAAATATTTTTATTGGAAAACCGGTCGTGACAATACGCCTCCGCCTGTGCCCATGGTATTTTGAGTGCGTAATTGTGTACGCGTGGCATGAATGCTGCTTTGATGGGATTTGAGCAGAGGCCGGACTGCTAGTCCTGCTCTTGTCGTGCCTGCTGATCTTGCTGCAGGGTGTTCCGCCCTCGCTTGACGGAGCTTGAAGATGTCGTCGCCGGATTGGAGGTTTGCCGGAGGAGGCCGCATTGTACTTCTGCCGCAAGGGCCGCAGTATGTTCTTCTGTACGGAGAGAGCGGTCCATATTCCCGTTGACTGTTTTGACCCCGCGCGGGCCTGACATATTGAGCTTGAGGTATGCATAGTGTGGTACCGCATTGAATCTAGCAAATGCGGTTCGTCCGAGCAGGGCATGGTAACCACTGCGGAAAGGGACGATATTGAAGATTAGCTCTTCGCTTCGGAAATTATCCGGAGATCCGAAGACCACTTCCAATGTTATAGAGCCCGTGCAACGGGCCTCTACTCCAGGAATGACACCTTTAAAGGTGGTTTTGGTGGGCTTGATCCTTGAAGGATCGATGCCCATCTTCCGCACTGTGTCCTGATAAAGCAGGTTTAGGCTGCTGCCTCCGTCCATAAGGACTCTTGTGAGGTGAAATCCGTCTATAATTGGGTCTAAAACCAACGCGGCTGAGCCGCCTTGACGGATGCCAGTAGGATGATCCCTACGATCAAAGGTGATCGGACAAGCTGACCATTGGTTGAATTTAGGGACGACTGGCTCCATCGCATATACGTCCCGCAGTGCTCGCTTCCGTTCCCGCTTCGGGATGTGGGTGGCGTAGATCATGCTGACCGTTTTCACCTGCGGGGGGGGGGGGATTTCTTCTGGCCCCCCATGTTCGTACGTTGGGGCTCATCGTCATCGTCGCTGTACAGCCCCTTGTCTTTGTTTTCGGCGTTTATTTTGTCGGCCTATTTAAAGACCCATCAGTCTCTGTTGGTGTGGTTGACTGGCTTGTCTGGGGTGCCATGAATTTGGCACGAGCGCTCCAGTATACGTTCCAGACTGGATGGTCCTTGATTGTTGTGCTTGAATGGCTTCTTCCGCTGACCGAATTTCGATCCGCTGAATCCGGCATTGACCGCCGTATCCTCGGTGCTGTCTGCTACCTCTTGAGCACTGCGTTGGATTTCCCCGAAGAGGAAAGGATGATGTAGTAAAGTAGCGTAAGTATTTCCCTCAGTTTTTGAGAACCAAGGTATCCATCCAGTAGGAGATCACGCACGAGTCCCTTGTACCTACACAAAATGATAGCTACTCGCAACCAACGCGATTAGGGGTTGTCAATCCCTTCACGGTCACTTACGAGGGTGAGATCTGATAGAGATGATAAATAATATTTTTGGTATTTTTGATATAGAGATGCAAAGTGAAAAGTAAAAGGCAAAGTAAAAACAAAACAAGTATTAAAGTAATGGAGATTGATATGATGAGAATAGACCCGGGGGCCATAGGTTTCACTAGTGGCTTCTCTCAAGAGCATAAGTATTCTACGGTGGGTGAACAAATTACTGTTGAGCAATTGATAGAAAAGCGAATAATTATGAGGTTATCTAGGTATGATCATGTATATAGGCATCACGTCCGAGACAAGTAGATCGAAACGATTCTTCATCTACTACTATTACTCCACTCATCGACCGCTATCCAGCATGCATCTAAGTATTAAGTTAAAAACAGAGTAACGCCTTAAGCAAGCTGACATGATGTAGAGGGATAAATTCATGCAATATGATAAAAAACCCATCTTGTTATCCTCGATGGCAACAATAAAATACGTGCCTTGCAACCCTTTCTGTCACTGGGTAAGGACACCGCAAGATTGAACCCAAAGCTAAACACTTCTCCCGTTGCAAGAACTACCAATCTAGTTAGCCAAACCAAACGAATAATTCGAAGAGACTTGCAAAGATAACTCAACCATACATAAAAGAATTGAGAGAAGAATCAAATATTATTCATAGATAAGCTGGATCATAAACCCACCATTCATCGGTCTCCACAAACACACCGCAAAAAAGAAGATTACATCGAATAGATCTCCACAAGAGAGGGGGAGAACATTGTATTGAGATCCAAAAAGAGAGAAGAAGCCATCTAGCTACTAGCTATGGACCCGAAGGTCTGAAGTAAACAACTCACACTTCATCGAAGAGGCTATGGTATGGATGTAGAAGCCCTCCGTGGTAGATGCCCTCTCCGGCGGAGCTCCGGAACAGGCCCCAAGATGGGATCTCGCGGATACAGAAGGTTGCGGCGGTGGAATTAGGTTTTTGGCTCCGTATTTGATCTGACGGGGGTACGTAGGTATATATAGGAGGAAGGAGTACGTCGGTGGAGTAACAGGGGGCCCACGAGGCAGGGGGCGCGCCCAGGGGGGCGCGCCCTCTACCCTCGTGACCTCCTCTAGCACTTCTTGGAGTAGGGTCCAAGTCTCCTGGATCACGTTCGGTGAGAAAATCACGTTCCCGAAGGTTTTATTCCGTTTGGACTCCGTTTCATATTCTGTTTCTTCGAAATACTGAAATAGGCAAAAAACAGCAATTCTGGGCTGGGCCTCCGGTTAATAGGTTAGTCCCAAAAATAATATAAAAGTGGAAAATAAAGCCCAATATAGTACAAAACAGTAGATAAAGTAGCATGGAGCAATCAAAAATTATAGATATGTTGGAGACGTATCAAGCAACACCGAGCTTAATTCCTGCTCGTCCTCGAGTAGGTAAATGATAAAAAAGAATTTTTGATGCGGAGTGATACTTTGGCATAATTTCAATGTAAATCTTCTTAATTGTGATATGAATATTCAGATCCGAAAGATTCAAGACAAAAGTTCATATTAACATAAAGGTAATAATACTTCAAGCATACAAAATAAGGCAATCATGTCTTCTCAAAATAGCATGGTTGAAGAAGGTTATCCCTACAAAATCATATAGTCCGGCTAAGCTCTATCTTCATCACACAAAGTATTTAATCATGCACAACCCCGATGACGAGCCAAGCAATTGTTTCATACTTTAGTAATCTCAAACTTTTTCAACTTTCACACAATACATGAGAGTGAGCCATGGACATAGCACTATAGGTGGAATAGAATGGTGTTTGTGGAGAAGACAAAAAAGGAGAAGATAGTCTCACATCAACTAGGCGTATCAATGGGCTATGGAGATGCCCATCAATAGATATCGATGTGAGTGAGTAGGGATTTCCATGCAACGGATGCACTAGAGCTATAAGTATATGAAAGCTCAACAAAAGAAACTAAGTGGGTGTGCATCCAACTTGCTTGCTCACGAAGACCTAGGGCACTTTTGAGGAAGCCCATCATTGGAATATACAAGACAAGTTCTATAATGAAAATTTCCCACTAGTATATGAAAGTGACAACATATGAGACTCTCTATCATGAAGATCATGGTGCTACTTTGAAGCACAAGTGTGGAAAAAGGATAGTAACATTGTCCCTTCTCTCTTTTTCTCTCATATTTTTCTTGGTGCGCTTCTTTGGCCTCTTCTTTTTTTTATTTGGGCTTCTTTGGCTTCTTTTATTTTTCATAAAGTCCGGAGTCTCATCCCGACTTATGGGGGAATCATAGTCTCCATCATCCTTTCCTCACGAGGACAATGCTCTAATAATGAGGATCATCACACTTTTTATTTTTCTTACAACTCAACAATTACAACTCGATACTTAAAACAAAATATGACTCTATATGAATGCCTCCGGCGGTGTACCAGGATATGCAATGAAACAAGAGTGACATGTATGAAAGAATTATGAATGGTGGATTTGCTACCAATACAATGTCAACTACATGTTCATGCAAAAAGCAATATGACAAAAGTAATGTATGTCATATGAACGGAACGGTGGAAAGTTGCATGGCAATATATCTCGGAATGGCTATGGAAATGCCATGATAGGTAGGTATGGTGGCTATTTTGAGGAAGGTATATGGTGGGTGTATGATACCGGCGAAAAGTGCACGGTATTAGAGAGGCTAGCAATGGTGGAAGGGTGAGAGTGCGTATAATCCATGGACTTAACATTAATCAAAAGAACTCATGCACTTGTTGCAAAAATTTAGAAGTCATCAAAAACCAAAGCACTAAAAGCATACTCCTAGGGGGATAGATTGGTAGGAAAAGACCATCGCTCGCCCCCGACATCCACTCATAAGGAAGACAATCAATAAATAAAATTGTGCTCTGACTTCATCACAAAGCGGTTCACCATATGTGCATGCTACGGGAATCACAAACTTCAACACAAGCATTCTTTAAATTCATAATCACCCCAACTAGCATTGCTTTGATATTATCACCTCCATATCTCAAAACAATTATCAAGCATCAAACTTATCTTAGTATTCAACGCACTCAAAAGAAAGTTTCACATATATTGAATACCAAGTATATTATCTTTAAGCAAATTACCATGCTATTAACAACTCTCAAAATAATCTAAGTGAAGCATGAGATATCAATAGTTTCTTTAAAACAAATACACCACCGTTCTCAAAAATATCTAAGTGAAGTACTAGAGCAAAAATTATCACGCTCAAAAAGGTATAAGTGAAGCACTATGAGCAAAACTATCAAGCTCAAAAGATATAAGTGAAGTACATAGAGTATTCTAGCAAATTCCAAATCATGTATGGCTCTCTCAAAAGGTGTGTACAGCAAGGATGATTGTGGTAAAATAACAAGCAAAGACGCAAATAATACAAGACGCTCCAAGCAAAACACATAACATGTGGTGAATAAAAATATAGCTCCAAGTAAATTACCGATGGAAGTAGACGAAAGAGGGGATGCCTTCCGGGGCATCCCCAAGCTTTGACTTTTTGGTGTCCTTGGATTATCTTGGGGCTGCCATGGGCATCCCCAAGCTTAGGCTCTTGCCACTCTTTGTTCCATAATCCATCAAAAGAATTCACCCAAAACTTGAAAACTTCACAACACAAAACTCAATAGAAATCTCGTGAGCTCCGTTAGTGAAAGAAAACAAAAGACTACTTTAAGGTACTGTAATGAACTCATTCTTTATTTATATTGGTGTTAAACCTACTGTATTCCAACTTCCTGATGGTTTATAAACTAATTTATTATCCATAAATGCATTTAAATAAGCAAACGACACACGAAAAACAAAATCTGTCAAAAACAGAACAGTCTATAGAAATCTGTAAGTAACTCAAACTTATGGAACTATAAAAATTCTACCAAAATAGGACGTACTGGAAAATTTGTTTTTTTATCAGCATAAAGAAGAATCAATGCAAAAGGACATTTCTATGATTTATTGAATGTTTTCTCGTGAGCGCGAAGTTTCTGTTTTTCAGCAGAATCAAATCAACTATCATCATAGCTTATCCTATAGGTTCTACTTGGCACAAACACTAATTAAAACATAAAACCATATCTAAAAATAAAGTAGATGGATTATTTATTCCTAAACAGAAACAAAAATAAAAAACACAAAATAAAATTGGGTTGTCTCCCAACAAGCGCTATCGTTTAACGCCCTTAGCTAGGCATAAAAGCAAGGATAGATCTAGGTTTTGCCATCTTTGGTAGGCAATCCATAAGTGGCTCTCATGATATATTCATATGGTAATTTTATTTTCTTTCTAGGGAAGTGTTCCATACCCTTTTTCAAGGGAAATTGGAATCTAATATTCCCTTCCTTCATATCAATAATTGCACCAATCGTTCTAAGAAAAGGTCTACCAAGAATAATAGGACATGAAGGATTGCAATCTATATCAAGAACGATAAAATCTACGGGCACATAATTCCTATTTGCAACAATAAGAATATCATTAATTCTTCCCATAGGCTTTTTAATAGTGGAATCCTCAAGATGCAAGTTTAGAGAGCAATCTTCAAAGTCATGGAAATCTAGTAAATCACACAAAGTTTTGGGAATAGTGGAGACACTAGCACCCAAATCACACAAAACATGAAACTCATAATCTTTAATTTTAAATTTGATAGTATTCCCACTCATCATAGGGTTTTCTAGGGATAGAAACTTTCAACTCAAGTTTTTCTTCATAAGATTGCATCAAGGCATCAACAATGTGTTCCGTAAAGGCCTTATTTTGACTATAAGCATGAGGAGAATCTAGCACGGATTGCAACAAGGAAATACAACCAATCAAAGAGCAATTTTCATAATTAAATTCCTTGAGATCCAAAATAGTGGGTTTAGCAACATCTTGGTTTTTATTTATTTCAATCCGACTTTCATCAATTTCATCATCAAGATATAGAAACTCCGAATTCTTAGCACGCCTTCTAGGTAAAGGAAGATCATAATCGGTTTCATCAAGATTTATATTGCAAAATAAAGATTTAATGGGGCACACATCAATAACTTTTAGATCTTCATCTTGATTTTCGTAGGAATTGGAAGAACACGCTTTAATAAAGGCATCTTTGGAAGCACGCATCCTAGCGGTTCTTTCTTTGCACTCATCAATGGAAATTCTCATAGCTTTGAGAGACTCATTGATATCATGCTTAGGAGGAATAGATCTAAGCTTTAAAGAATCAATTTCAAGAGAAATTCTATCAACATTCCTAGCCAAATCATCAACTTTAAGCAATTTCTCTTCAAGCAAAGCATTAAAATTCTTTTGTGAATTCATAAACTCTTTAACACTACTCTCAAATTCAGAGGGCATCTTATTAAAATTTCCATAAGAGTTGTTGTAGGAATTTCCATAATTATTAGAAGGATTACTAGGATAAGGCCTAGGATTAAAATTCCCTCTATACACGTTATTTCCAAAACTATTCCTACCAACAAAATTCACATCCATAGATTCATTATTATTCTCAATCAAAGTATATAAAGGCATATCATTGGGATCAAGAGAAGTATTTTTAGTGGAAAACATCTTCATAAGTTCATCCATCTTTTCACTCAAAACATTGATTTCTTCTATAGCATGCAAATTTTTACTAGAAGATCTTTCGGTGTGCCATTGAGAATAATTAGCCATAATATTATCAAGTAATTTTGTAGCATCTCCTAATGTAATTTCCATAAACGTGCCTCCCGCGGCCGAATCTAAAAGATTTCTAGAGGCAAAATTCAATTCGGCATAAACTTTTTGTATGATCATCCATAAATTCAAACCATGAGTAGGGCAATTGCGAAGCATCAATTTCATTCTTTCCCAAGATTAGGCAACATGCTCATGATCAAGTTGTTTAAAATTCATAATATCGTTCCAAGAGTGATGATCTTAGCGGGAGGAAAATACTTAGAGATAAAAGCATCTTTGCACCTTTTCCAAGAATCAATACTATTTTTAGGCAAAGACGAAAACCAAACTTTAGCATGATCTCTAAGTGAAAACGGAAATAATTTCAACTTGACAAAATTGTTATCCGTATCTTTCTTCTTTTGCATATCACACAAATCAACAAAATTATTTAGATGAGTAGCGGCATCTTCACTAGGAAGGCCGGCGAATTGATCTTTCATGACAAGATTCAGCAAAGCGGTATTGATTTCACAAGACTCATCATTATTAAGAGGAGCAATCGGAGTACTAAGGAAATCATTATTATTGGTATACGAGAAGTCACACAATTTGGTATTATCTTGCGCCATGGCAACAAGTAATCCAACACACAAGCAACAAAAGAGTAAACGAGAAAAAGGCGAAAGAGAAAGGGAGGAGGAGATTGGGAAAGAGAGGGCGAATAAAACGGCAAGGGTGAAGTGGGGGAGAGGAAAACGAGAGGCAAATAATGTAATGCGAGAGATAGGGATTGTGATGGGTACTTGGTATGGTTGACTTTTGTGCAAACTCCCCGGCAATGGCGCCAGAAATTCTTCTTGCTACCTCTTGAGCACTGCGTTGGATTCCCCGAAGAGGAAAGGATGATGTAGTAAAGTAGCGTAAGTATTTCCCTCAGTTTTTTAGAACCAAGGTATCAATCCAGTAGGAGATCACGCACGAGTCCCTCGTACCTACACAAAACAATAGCTACTCGCAACCAACGCGATTAGGGCTTGTCAATCCCTTCACGGTCACTTACGAGGGTGAGATCTGATAGAGATGATAAATAATATTTTTGATATTTTTGATATAGAGATGCAAAGTGAAAAGTAAAAGGCAAAGTAAAAACAAAACAAGTATTAAAGTAATGGAGATTGATATGATGAGAATAGACCCGGGGGCCATAGGTTTCACTAGTGGCTTCTCTCAAGAGCATAAGTATTCTACGGTGGGTGAACAAATTACTGTTGAGCAATTGATAGAAAAGCGAATAATTATGAGGTTATCTAGGTATGATCATGTATATAGGCATCACGTCCGAGACAAGTAGATCGAAATAATTCTGCATCTACTACTATTACTCCACGCATCGACCGCTATCCAGCATGCATCTAGAGTATTAAGTTAAAAACAGAGTAACGCCTTAAGCAAGATGACATGATGTAGAGGGATAAATTAATGCAATATGATAAAAACCCCATCTTGTTATCCTCGATGGCAACAATAAAATACGTGCCTTGCAACCCTTTCTGTCACAGGGTAAAGACACCGCAAGATTGAACCCAAAGCTAAACACTTCTCCCATTGCAAGAACTACCAATCTAGTTGGCCAAACCAAACGGATAATTCGAAGAGACTTGCAAAGATAACTCAATCATACATAAAAGAATTCAGAGAAGAATCAAATATTATTCATAGATAAGCTGGATCATAAACCCACAATTCATCGGTCTCCACAAACACACCACAAAAAAGAAGATTACATCGAATAGATCTCCACAAGAGAGGGGGAGAACATTGTATTGAGATCCAAAAAGAGAGAAGAAGCCATCTAGCTACTAGCTATGGACCCGAACGCCTGAAGTAAACAACTCACACTTCATCGGAGAGGCTATGGTATTGATGTACAAGCCCTCCGTGATAGATGCCCTCTCCGGCGGAGCTCCGAAACAGGCCCCAAGATGGGATCTCGCGGATACAGAAGGTTACGGCGGTGGAATTAGGTTTTTGGCTCCATATTTCATCTGACGGGGGTACGTAGGTATATATAGGAGGAAGGAGTACGTCGGTGGAGCAAGAGGGGGCCCACGAGGCAGGGGGCGCGCCCAGGGGGGGCGCGCCCTCCACCCTCGTGACCTCCTCTGGTACTTCTTGGAGTAGGGTCCAAGTCTCCTGGATCATGTTCGGTGAGAAAATCATGTTCCCGAAGGTTTAATTCCGTTTGGACTCCGTTTGATATTCTGTTTCTTCGAAATACTGAAATAGGCAAAAAAACAACAATTCTGGGCTGGGCCTCCGGTTAATAGGTTAGTCCCAAAAATAATATAAAAGTGGAAAATAAAGCCCAATATAGTCCAAAACAGTAGATAAAGTAGCATGGAGCAATCAAAAATTATAGATACGTTGGAGACGTATCAAGCAACCCCAAGCTTAATTCCTGCTCGTCCTCGAGTAGGTAAATGATAAAAAAGAATTTTTGATGCGGAGTGATACATTGGCATAATTTCAATGTAAATCTTCTTAATTGTGATATGAATATTAAGATCCGGAAGATTCAAGACAAAAGTTCATATTAACATAAAGGTAATAATACTTCAAGCATACAAATTAAGGCAATCATGTCTTCTCAAAATAGCATGGTTGAAGAAGCTTATCCCTACAAAATCATATATTCTGGCTAAGCTCTATCTTCATCACACAAAATATTTAATCATGCACAACCCCGATGACGAGCCAAGCAATTGTTTCATACTTTAGTAATCTCAAACTTTTTCAACTTTCACACAATACATGAGCGTGAGCCATGGACATTGCACTATAGGTGGAATAGAATGGTGGTTGTGGAGAAGACAAAAAAGGAGAAGATAGTCTCACATCAACTAGGCGTATCAATGGGCTATGGAGATGCCCATCAATAGATATCGATGTGAGTGAGTAGGGATTTCCATGCAACGGATGCACTAGAGCTATAAGTATATGAAAGCTCAACAAAAGAAACTAAGTGGGTGTGCATCCAACTTGCTTGCTCACGAAGACCTAGGGCACTTTTGAGGAAGCCCATCATTGGAATATACAAGCCAAGTTCTATAATGAAAAATTCCCACTAGTATATGAAAGTGACAACATATGAGACTCTCTATCATGAAGATCATGGTGCTACTTTGAAGCACAAGTGTGGAAAAAGGATAGTAACATTGTCCCTTCTCTCTTTTTCTCTCATATTTTTTTGGTGGGCTTCTTTGGCCTCTTCTTTTTTTCATTTGGGCTTCTTTGGCCTCTTTTATTTTTCATAAAGTCCGGAGTCTCATCCCGACTTATGGGGGAATCATAGTCTCCATCATCCTTTCCTCACTGGGACAATGCTCTAATAATGAGGATCATCACACTTTTTATTTTTCTTACAACTCAACAATTACAACTCGACACTTAGAACAAAATATGACTCTATATGAATGCCTCCGGCGGTGTACCAGGATATGCAATGAATCAAGAGTGACATGTATGAAAGAATTATGAATGGTGGATTTGCTACCAATACAATGTCAACTACATGTTCATGCAAAAAGCAATATGACAAAAGTAGTGTGTGTCATATGAACGGAATGGTGGAAAGTTGCATGGCAATATATCTCGGAATGGCTATGGTAATGCCATGATAGGTAGGTATGGTGGCTGTTTTGAGGAAGGTATATGGTGGGTGTATGATACCGGCGAAAAGTGCACGGTATTAGAGAGGCTAGCAATGGTGGAAGGGTGAGAGTGCGTATAATCCATGGACTTAACATTAATCAAAAGAACTCATGCACTTGTTGCAAAAATTTAGAAGTCATCAAAAACCAAAGCACTAAACGCATACTCCTAGGGGGATAGATTGGTAGGAAAAGACCATCGCTCGCCCCCGACTTCCACTCATAAGGAAGACAATCAATAAATAAAATTGTGCTCTGACTTCATCACAAAGCGGTTCACCATACGTGCATGCTACGGGAATCACAAACTTCAACACAAGCATTCTTTAAATTCATAATCACCCCAACTAGCATTGCTTTGATATTATCACCTCCATATATCAAAACAATTATCAAGCATCAAACTTATCTTAGTATTCAACGCACTCAAAAGAAAGTTTCACATATCTTGAATACCAAGTATATTATATTTAAGCAAATTACCATGCTATTAACAACTCTCAAAATAATCTAAGTGAAGCATGAGAGATCAATAGTTTCTTTAAAACAAATCCACCACCGTTCTCTAAAAGATCTAAGTGAAGTACTAGAGCAAAAATTATCACGCTCAAAAAGGTATAAGTGAAGCACTATGAACAAAACTATCAAGCTCAAAAGATATAAGTGAAGTACATAGAGTATTCTAGCAAATTACAAATCATGTATGGCTCTCTCAAAAGGTGTGTACAACAATGATGATTGTGGTAAACTAACAAGCAAAGACGCAAATAATACAAGACGCTCCAAGCAAAACACATAACATGTGGTGAATAAAAATATAGCTCCAAGTAAATTACCGATGGAAGTAGACGAAAGAGGGGATGCCTTCTGGGGCATCCCCAAGCTTTGACTTTTTGGTGTCCTTGGATTATCTTGGGGGTGCCATGGGCATCCCCAAGCTTAGGCTCTTGCCACTCTTTGTTCCATAATCCATCAAAAGAATTCACCCACAACTTGAAAACTTCACAACACAAAACTCAATAGAAATCTCGTGAGCTCCGTTAGTGAAAGAAAACAAAAGACTACTTTAAGGTACTGTAATGAACTCATTCTTTATTTATATTGGTGTTAAACCTACTGTATTCCAACTTCCTTATGGTTTATAAACTAATTTATTAGCCATAGATGCATTGAAATAAGCAAACAACACACGAAAAACAGAATCTGTCAAAAACAGAACAGTCTGTAGCAATCTGTAAGTAACGCAAACTTATGGAACTATAAAAATTCTACCAAAATAGGACGTACTGAATTTTTTTTTATTGATCAGCATAAAGAAGAATCAATGCAACAGCATGTTTCTATGGTTTATTGAAGTTTTTCTCGTGAGCGCGAAGTTTCTGTTTTTCAGCAGAATCAAATCAACTATCATCATAGCTTATCCTATAGGTTCTACTTGGCACAAACACTAATTAAAACATAAAACCACATCTAAACATAAAGTAGATGGATTATTTATTCCTAAACAGAAACAAAAACAAAAAACACAAAATAAAATTGGGTTGCCTTCCAACAAGCGCTATCGTTTAACGCCCTTAGCTAGTCATAAAAGCAAGGATAGATCTAGGTTTTGCCATCTTTGGTAGGCAATCCATAAGTGGCTCTCATGATATATTCATATGGTAATTTTATTTTCTTTCTAGGGAAGTGCTCCATACCCTTTTTCAAGGGAAATTGGAATCTAATATTCCCTTCCTTCATATCAATAATTGCACCAATCGTTCTAAGAAAAGGTCTACCAAGAATAATAGGACATGAAGGATTGCAATCTATATCAAGAACGATAAAATCTACGGGCACATAAATCCTATTTGCAACAATAAGAATATCATTAATTCTTCCCATAGGCTTCTTAATAGTGGAATCCGCAAGATGCAAGTTTAGAGAGCAATCTTCAAAGTCACGGAAATCTAGTAAATCACACAAAGTTTTGGGAATAGTGGAGACACTAGCACCCAAATCACACAAAGCATGAAACTCATAATCTTTAATTTTAAATTTGATAGTATTCCCACTCATCATAGAGTTTTCTAGGGATAGAAACTTTCAACTCAAGTTTTTCTTCATAAGATTGCATCAAGGCATCAACAATGTGTTCCGTAAAGGCCTTATTTTGACTATAAGCATGAGGAGAATCTAGCACGGATTGCAACAAGGAAATACAACCAATCAAAGAGCAATTTTCATAATTAAATTCCTTGAGCTCCAAAATAGTGGGTTTAGCAAAATCTCGGTTTTTATTTATTTCAATCCCACTTTCATCAATTTCATCATCAAGATCTAGAAACTCCGAATTCTTAGCACGCCTTCTAGGTAAAGGAAGATCATAATCAGTTTCATCAAGATTTGTATTGCAAAACAAAGATTTAATGGGGGACACATCAATAACTTTTAGATCTTCATCTTTATTTTCATAGGAATTGGAAGAACACGCTTTAATAAAGGCATCTTTGGAAGCACGCATCCTAGCGGTTCTTTCTTTGCACTCATCAATGGAAATTCGCATAGCTTTGAGAGACTCATTGATATCATGCTTAGGAGGAATAGATCTAAGCTTTAAAGAATCAATTTCAAGAGAAATTCTATCAACGTTCCTAGCCAAATCATCAACTTTAAGCAATTTCTCTTCAAGCAAAGCATTAAAATTCTTTTGTTAATTCATAAACTCTTTAACACTACTCTCAAATTCAGAAGGCATCTTATTAAAATTTCCATAAGAGTTGTTGTAGGAATTTCCATAATTATTAGAAGGATTACTAGGATAAGGCCTAGGATTAAAATTCTCTCTATACACGTTATTTCCCGAACTATTCCTACCAACAAAATTCACATCCATAGATTCATTATTATTCTCAATCAACGTATATAAAGGCATATCATTGGGATCAAGAGAAGTATTTTTAGTAGCAAACATCTTCATAAGTTCATCCATCTTTTCACTCAAAACATTGATTTCTTCTATAGCATGCACTTTTTTACTAGAAGATCTTTCGGTGTGCCATTGAGAATAATTAGCCATAATATTATCAAGTAATTTTGTAGAATCTCCTAATGTAATTTCCATAAACGTGCCTCCCGCGGCCGAATCTAAAAGATTTCTAGAGGCAAAATTCAATCCGGCATAAAAATTGTGTATGATCATCCATAAATTCAAACCATGAGTAGGGTAATTGCGAAGCATCAATTTCATTCTTTCCCAAGATTGGGCAACATGCTCATGACCAAGTTGTTTAAAATTCATAATATCGTTCCTAAGAGTGATGATCTTAGCGGCAGGAAAATACTTAGAGATAAAAGCCGGCGAATTGATCTTTCATGACAAGATTCTACAAAGCGGTATTGATTTCACAAGACTCGTCATTATTAAGAGGAGCAATCGGAGTACTAGGGAAATCATTATTATTGGTATACGAGAAGTCACACAATTTGGTATTATCTTGCGCCATGGCAACAAGTAAACCAACACACAAGCAACAAAAGAGCAAACGAGAAAAAGGCGAAAGAGAAAGAGAGGAGGAGATTGGGAAAGAGAGGGCGAGTAAAACGGCAAGGGTGAAGTGGGGGAGAGGAAAACGAGAGGCAAATAATGTAATGCGAGAGATAGGGATTGTGATGGGTACTTGGTATGGTTGACTTTTATGCAAACTCCCCGGCAATGGCGCCAGAAATTCTTCTTGCTACCTCTTGAGCACTGCGTTGGATTTCCTTGAAGAGGAAAGGATGATGCAGTAAAGTAGCGTAAGTATTTCCCTCAGTTTTTTAGAACCAAGGTATCAATCCAGTAGGAGATCATGCACGAGTCCCTCGTACCAACACAAAATGATAGCTGCTCGCAACCAATGCGATTAGGGGTTGTCAATCCCTTCACGGTCACTTACGAGGGTGAGATCTGATAGAGATGATAAATAATATTTTTGGTATTTTTGATATATAGATGCAAAGTCAAAAGTAAAAGGCAAAGTAAAAACAAAACAAGTATTAAAGTAATGGAGATTGATATGATAAGAATAGACCCGGGGGCCATAGGTTTCACTAGTGGCTTCTCTCAAGAGCACAAGTATTCTACGGTGGGTGAACAAATTACTGTTGAGCAATTGATAGAAAAGCGAATAATTATGAGGTTATCTAGGTATGATCATGTATATAGGCATCACGTCCGAGACAAGTAGATCGAAACGATTCTGCATCTACTACTATTACTCCACTCATCGACCGCTATCCAGCATGCATCTAGAGTATTAAGTTAAAAATAGAGTAACGCCTTAAGCAAGATGACATGATGTAGAGGGATAAATTCATGCAATATGATAAAAACCCCATCTTGTAATCCTCGATGGCAACAATAAAATACGTGCCTTATAACCCTTTCTGTCACTGGGTAAGGACACCGCAAGATTGAACCCAAAGCTAAAAACTTCTCTCATTGCAAGAACTACCAATCTAGTTGGCCAAACCAAACGGATAATTCAAAGAGACTTGCAAAGATAACTCAATCATACATAAAAGAATTCAGAGAAGAATCAAATATTATTCATAGATAAGCTGGATCATAAACCCACAATTCATCGGTCTCAACAAACACACCACAAAAAAGAAGATTACATCGAATAGATCTCCACAAGAGAGGGGGAGAACATTGTATTGAGATCCAAAAAGAGAGAAGAAGCCATCTAGCTACTAGCTATGGACCCGAAGGTCTGAAGTAAACTACTCACACTTCATCGGAGGGGCTATGGTATGGATGTAGAAGCCCTCCGTGGTAGATGCCCTCTCCGGCGGAGCTCCGGAACAGGCCCCAAGATGGGATCGCGGATACAGAAGGTTGCGGCGGTGGAATTAGGTTTTTGGCTTCGTATTTGATCTGACGGGGGTACGTAGGTATATATAGGAGGAAGGAGTACATCGGTGGAGCAACAGGGGGCCCACGAGGCAGGGGGCGTGCCAGGGGGGCGCCCTCCTCCCTCGTGACCTCCTCTGGCACTTCTTGGAGTAGGGTCCAAGTCTCCTGGATCACGTTCGGTGAGAAAATCACGTTCCCGAAGGTTTTATTCCGTTTGGACTCCGTTTGATACTCTGTTTCTTCGAAATACTGAAATAGGCAAAAGCAGCAATTCTGGGCTGGGCCTCCGGTTAATAGGTTAGTCCCGAAAATAATATAAAAGTTGAAAATAAAGCCCAATATAGTCTAAAACAGTAGATAAAGTAGCATGGAGGAATCAAAAATTATAGATATGTTGGATACGTATCACTGTCGCCGTTGTTCCGTTGCTTGTGTCTGTTGCCCCATGGCTTGCCATTATTGTCCCGGACATCTGAAGTTCCAGAATGTGGCGTAGTGCTACTGCGAGCCAACCAGCTGTCCTCACCCACGCAAAAGCGGGTCATTAGTGTCGTAAGAGCTGCCATGGACTTGGGTTTCTCCTGGCCGAGGTGTCTGGCGAGCCACTCGTCACGGATATTATGCTTGAAAGCCGCCAGGGCTTCGGCATCCGGACAGTCGACTATTTGGTTCTTTTTAGTTAGGAACCGAGTCCAGAATTTCCTGGCTGATTCTCTGGGCTGTTGAGTTATGTGGCTCAAGTCATCGGCATCCGGAGGTCGCACATGTGTGCCCTGGAAGTTGTCAAGGAATGTGTCTTCCAGGTTTTCCCAACTGCCAATGGAATTTGCGGGCAGGCTGTTTAGCCAGTGTCGGGCAGGTCCTTTGAGCTTAAGGGGAAGATACTTGATGGCATGTAGATCATCTCCGCGGGCCATGTGAATGTGTAGAAGGAAATCCTTGATCCATACCGCGGGGTCTGTGGTGCCATTGTATGATTCGATGTTTACGGGTTTAAACCCTTCTAGGAATTTGTGATCCATCACTTCATCAGTGAAGCATAGGGGGTGTGCGGTGCCTCTATGTCGGGCTATGTCACGGCGCAGTCCGGTTGCGTCTGACTGGTTGTATTCGGCCCGGCCGGATTTGCTATTAGTGTATCCGGTATGACGGTCATCGTCATGTGCTTCGGCGCGCCCCCGCAATCCGTAGATCGATCTTGGTTGTCCTATGACGTTATCCAGTTTATCGCACAGGTCCTGGGTATTGCCCCGAGCCGTAGTAAACCGGTACGGGGGTACGGGCTGGTATTTCAGCTGATATGCCGTCTTGTCCCGATCTCGAGGCGGTCGGTCAGCCGTGGGGCGCTCGAGTCTGTATTCCTCGGCTGCCAGGACTTTTGTCCATCTGTTTGTGAGCAGATCTTGATCTGCTTGGAGCTGCTGCTACTTCTTCTTCAGGCTTCTCGCAGTGGCAATAAGCCGGCGCTTGAAGCGCTCCTACTCTGCGGGGTCTTCGGGTACGCCGAACTCGTCGTCACCGAGGCTAATCTCGTCTTCGGAGAGGGGCATGTAGTTGTCCTCCTCCGGATACCCGTCTGTCGCATGTTCGTCTGGGCTGTCATGCCCGTCTTCGTGTTCGGCCTGCTCCAAGGCGGGCTGTTTGGGGTTGTATTCATCGTCGGCACCGTCCGGATTATTATCATCTCCGGCGCCGGTATTGCCTTGGCGGGGCTTGGAGCGGCGCTGGCGACACCCATGCTTTGCTTTCTTCTTGAGGGGTTATCCTCCATTGCCTCATCGCCTTTGTTTTCTTTCGGAGTGTCCACCATATATATATCGTATGAAGAGGTGGTTGTCCACCGCCCTGTGAGCGGTGGCTCCTGTATGTCTCCTGCATCGTCATCCATACCGTCGATCTCTTCGAAGTCAAAGTCGAGCACGTCGGTTAAATCATCGATCATGGCGACAAAGTGGGTGGTGGGAGGGCAGCGAATTCCTTCGTCATCTGCTTCCCACTCCAGCCGGACATAGTTCGGCCCAGAGTCTCCTGACAAAGAGAGAGACTTCAATGAGTTCAGCATGTCGCCAAAGGGTGAGTGCTGAAAGATGTCCGCAACGGTAAACTCCATTATCGGAGCCCAACCTGGCTCGGCTGGCTCGAGAGTGAGTGGACCAGGACCAATAGCCGGATATGAGTCCGGGGGTCCGGGATTACAGGCCTCCACAGCGATGGGACCCGTGTTCGGCTCTACCACCAATAAGTGTGCAGCCTGCGGAGCGGGGTCCAGCCCTCCGTCCATAGGCAACGCGACCTACCCTGATTTAGATCCAAGGCTGCTTCGAGGATGATGTCCCGGGCACTGTCCGACAGCAGGTCTAGGCCGTCCTCGTCGTGGCTGTCCGGCGCTCCTGGCGCATGCTCGGATTTGTTGAAGATCAAGTCTCCGGGATATCCGCCATGTAGTTCAAGTTTCCGAACCTGATCTGGTGGCCAGGGGCAAAGCTGTCGATCTGCTCCAACTGGCCAAGCGAATTGGCGCGCAGTGCGAAGCTGCCGAACACAAAGATCTGTCCGGGGAGAAAAGTCTCGCCCTGGACCGTGTTGTTGACAATTGAAGACGCCATCAAGCCTCGAAGCGACGACACAGAGGAACTCTCAATGAAAGCACCAATGTCGGTGTCAAAACCAGCGGATCCCGGGTAGGGGGTCCCGATCTGTGCGTCTTAGGCTGATGGTAACAGGAAGCAAGGGACACAATGTTTACCCAGGTTCGGGCCCTCTCGATGGAGGTAAAACCCTACTTCCTGCTTGATTAATATTAAAGATATGTGGAATACAAGAGTAGATCTACCACAAGATCATAGAGGCTAAACCCTAAGAGCTAGCCTATGATGGTATGATTGTAATTGTGATCGGCCTTCTAAGGACCATCCTCTCCGGTTTATATAGACATCGGAGAGTTAAGGTTTACATGGAGTCAGTTACAAGGAAGGAAATATAATATGGATCGCCAAGCTTGTCTTCCAGGCAAAGGAGAGTCCCATCCGGACACGAGCCAAAGTCTTGAGTCTTGTATCTTGACACTTCTACAGTCCGGACGATGCATATAGTCCGGCTGTCCAGATACCCCCTTATCCAAGACTCCCTCAAATACCATGAGTTGATGCATTATTCTAGCATAACCAAATTAGTAACATCCCTTGCTGTTCTATTTTAACCTTACTAATACCCCCGTTCCTAAATATATGAGATCCTGGTTCATTTCAGTAATTTAGAAAGAGGGGTGATGGGGCACAGAACCTTCAGCCATTGTTGTGGGGTTGTGGCTGATGAAGGTTACCTTTTGGGGCCCCAACGGCAGCTCCGCCAGATGCAACAGCAACACCTCCAACAACCACAGCAACAGCAGCAGCAGCACCAATAATGACCTGCGTGGCATTTCAAATCATAATTACAGAAGAAAAAATTAAGAAACAAGCAATCAATATGGCTTCAGCATTACATGTACATATTTTAGCCTTTTCTACTTAAGTACAAATAGCAAAATGGAACATAAGCATGTTGATTATATTTGACAGAGCTAACTGAACAAAAAAGAGAACATAGCGCCATGACTTGTTGAGGACAGAAATAATAATGTTTGATTCATAAATTAGTAATATGAGGCTCAGTAAGGTCCTATCTTAGTGCTATGGGGATTAAGAGCATGCACACAGAAAGCTAATTGGCAAACAAAACTTATTGGTCAGTTCTCAACACAAAGCAAACTGGCAAATGATAATGTTTGTTACAATAATTAACAGGGCAGTAGCTCAACCTAAAGAAAGGCAGCAGAACTTATATGAAAGAAACCGAGTTGTAAGTGTATAAAGAGCGATCGATGATTCATTCCGGAGACATGGTAGTTTCTTCTAACATATTGTACTATTAAGTAAACTCCCACAAGAAAGATGCCCCAGTAAGTAAGCTGAATGGGTGACAAACTGAATAGTGAAACAAGTTGATAGTTGTACACTATAGTGTTTACGCACAGTCAAACTGAATGAATTTCAGATTATGTTGCATGCATTTGCATAGTGAGTAGGTGTTATTTCTGAACACTGGCAATGTGGTTGAACATAATAATACTAGGAATGAAACACACCAAATAGTGCAGATTAGTGATGCAATATAGCACTGTAGGGGAAGGGACGGGGAAGCAACCAGCAGCAGCAGCAGTAAGGCCAGGGAGGCAACTACCTCAAGTAAGACATCCTGGAGGAAAAGACGCCCTGGTCATCGGTGAAAGCCTTCTTGGCACTCAACAAGGCGGGCAGACCGACTCCTCCGAGCGCAAGCTTCAGGAGCTTCCTCTTATAATCGCTCGTCTTGTGCTCCAGTGAGGCGGTCACAGACACCGGCCTCTGCGCGACGCCGCTCGAGGGGAGCGCTCCAAAGGGGAGCAGACCTTTCGCTGCAAGACTCATGGATGGTGCCATGTTTGCTCACTGGATGAAATGAATGGAGATGTCATCATCATGAATCAGAGATAGAACATAACTGTTGTTGTCAGCATCAATTAGAGACAGAACAAATTAATTCTTGTAAAAGCAAAACAGTAATAATAGTAAATACTAGTGCAGTTAACTTGTCGATTGAGAGACTAACGAAACCAGACACTCTAAGCATACTAGAGCTTCAAACCTCAAGCTAAACAGAGTAATACTAGTGCATACAAAACCTCGAGCTAAACACAATATGGTGTACCTAGGAAGTAATCATCATATTTTCACAAAAACAACATGCAATGTAGACATATATACTCATACAAGAGGATCACTGCCTGCAGTTTTATTTAGATGACATACACTGCAAAATTTTAAAGAGAAAATGACTGCACCGAGCAATTTACTTCATGATTATGCAAGCAAGTCGACATGGCATCAAATCAAACACAAGCATAAAAGATCTGTCAACCTGTATCATCAGTAGAGCTACACTGCAGTAGGGCATTTCAGCATTATTTAACCCTTCAAATATTTTTTCAGAGTAATGCCACGAGTCTACACTCTACAGTAAACACAACTATAGTTTTCAGCAAACGAAACACGAATCTGGGGTACCAACCGTTCAAAAGGACAACAAAATAGTTCCAGAAATCACAATACAAACTTGTGCATCTCACAACTGAATCACACATATTTAAGGCACAAAACAGTTCCACCGTCCAAGTTTGTAAACCACGACATGACTCTGCATACAACAGAATCCTCAGTAAATATAGCTTAGTTCACCCACTTGAATAGAATAACAACTCATGTCAACGTTTAATCAAAACGTGATGCTTTGGTTTCAGTCAAGGTTTAATCAAATCGACACATACAAAACTGAACCAAGACCTAATTTGTTTCATACAAAACTGAACATCATATTCTCCTGCCATCCAAGCCAAAACCCTGGTTCCCAAGGCTGCTCCTACACGTCTACACAAGTACATTATAGGTTAACTGAAGTAGGTCTCTAAAGCTGAGCAGCTGACCGACCAATGGTCGTTGGGGCCTTCAAGCCAAAGCCTGCTATTGCTACCAGGAGAAGACTCCAACAAGCCACAACCGACAGTGACCTCGCTCGGCTCAACCCAACAAGATTCAGCTCAGCTTGCAACAGCCAAAAAAAGAGCGGAACGGTCGAGAACCACAGACCAGAGCAGTCGAGAATGAGAGAACAATTAAGTATAGACTAAGCAATACCGCATAGGCCTTTTCTTCCAGGTGTCCAGTTTATAAAAAAGTTGGCCAACAAAATTATTAAGTGGCAAGCCTCACATCTGTTGCTAGATTCTGGCATCTTACCAGCACCAAAACACAAGCACGACACATAAATCAGATCAGGGAAAGGCAGACATTCTACCCACCCAAACACCGAACAAATTGGGGAAAACTTACATCAAGAATGTTGGGACAAACCTGGAAGGAACAATGGCGGATGCAACACAGCAAACACCCCTCGCCCCCAATTTTGCTTTGTCTACGCTTCTCCAACATTGCTCATAGGGATAGGGACTTCAAGGGCATTGCCTTTCCCTCTACAAATCCACAAGATTTCGCCAAAGGCATCAAAAGGGGCAGCAAAATGAGGTCATATAGGACTTCAGCTAGTACAGATTACAAACAACTATGTATCATAAGTACACTAGAGCTAGCAAGGAATGAAATTTTTTAGAAAACTGTAAAACCAGAAGATAGGTACAGTAAGTTGTGATCAAACAGAACTGTAATTACATAAAATGGGTGCTTTGATCTTGCTGATGTGGATATAGAGTACATCTAGTGCAGATTACAAGCTACTTAGTACATATCAGATTTACACTAACTTTAAATTTTCAGAGAACTGCAAGACATGAGAAGAAGAACTGTAATTACATGAAAATGGTGCTCTGATCTAGAAGCTCAGAGAACATAGGCTCAAGAAACATCAGAGGTTGATATCTCAGTACTCTAATCATTACCAATTACTTTATAGTCCTCAAAACCCAAATTTACACTGCACTATATTGGCAACAAAACAAACCGACTACCAGATACAGTAAATACTGTCATACATGGACAGAGTAAATGGACTGTGAAAAAAAAGATTCACATAACAGTAAATTATGAAAAAATATCTTTAATACTAAGGGAAATAAACTTAAAACAGCGATCAACAGTAGCATGTAACTACTCCCTCCGTTCCTAAATATATGTAACGACTCCCACCATTCCTAAATAAAGGCAAGATCTAATATTACTAGTCAAAGCACGCATACTAACATCACAAACATGCATCATATAGTAATTCAACATTGTATCTTGCAAGTCAACAGTTATCACGAAGGCCAAAATAGCATAAGATGAATGATGGCACTCAATTTCTAATCTCACATAGATAAAATTCACTACAATAGTAACAGTACATCTCACTTGGATATATCTAACATATCCAGTTGGTTCTCACAAGCAAATCCACGCGCTAAGCACTCAATCAGAAAGAAAACTTGGGTGCTTGCTTCTAGTACACAAGCTCAGGCAGTGCAATATGGCTAGCAGAACAATAGCAGCAAAATGTCAGCTGCAAGCACTAAGGCCGGACCATTGAGATGGTGATTCCTGTGGCTTCCTCCTCCACATGTCAGCAGCAAGCACCAAGGTTGATCTCGTCGAACGCCACCGCTTTGGCGCTCCCAGCCTCCACCAGTACCTACCACAAGACCCATTCAGAATTCAGATCACAGCTACACACGATGAACCATTCAAATTCGAACCAACTTGAAGCAGAGCAAGCTTGATCTGACTGACCTTGGTGATGGTGGTGGTGAGGGAAGCAGAGAAGGTCTTGCCGTGGTCGAAGTGCCTGATGGTGCTGACGTTGACGTGGGGCTTCCTGTGACACAGATTCAACGACCACTCAAATTCAGGGGTAGCGGATCTGGGCAGAAAGGGTATGGAAGGGGGCGCTCACGTGCGGATGAAGGTGGCCACGGACCTCGCCCAGAGGCCCCTGGACGGCGGCTGGGGGGCCACGGCCGCGGGCACGTCAGGGAGCGCGGCGGTGCAGTAGATCACGATGGTGCGGAGGGCCAGTCGAGGTTGAGGTGGAGCAGTCATGGGAGTAGAGCACAGAGGGGAGCAGCCCCGGAGCACTGCGGCCAATCGAGGTCGAGGATGCGGGTCAGGTCGACGGCGGCGGCGTGGATCTGGGGCTCTACTGAACTCCTTGCCGGCCTTCCCTCCCTTCCTTCTGTTCCCTCTCTTCTCTTCCCTTCAGAGAGGAAGGAGAAGGTGGGGGCGGCG